>NW_025365367.1:0-9157 GCF_016433145.1 Gracilinanus agilis | reverse complement strand
TGCGGGGGGGGGGGGTTGAAGGGGAAAGGTGGAGCATGAATCATGTAACCATGTTAAAAATGAATATTAATAAATGTTAAAAAAAAAAAAAGAACCACTAACACCAGAATAAATAAATAAATAAATGTAAAAAAAAATTGTCTTTCCTGAATCTATTTTTCAGGTCAGTTGTTTTCTCAGTGAGGTGTCTCATATTATCTTCAATTTTTTCATTCTTTTGATTTTGTTTTACTATGTCTTAATGTCTTGTGAAGTCATTAGTTTCTCATTGTTCAATTCTAATTTCTAAAGACTGAATTTCTTCCACAACCTTTTGATTCTCCTTTTCCTTTTGGTCCATTCTTCCTTTCAAGTCATTCTTCTCTTCCAATTTTTTTGCATCATTTTCCAGGAGGTCAATTCTGGCTTTCAATGCCTGTGCCTCTGTTTCCAGATGATCTATTTTGCTTTTTAGGCTACTATTTTCCTTTTGTCATTTTTCTTTAACCTGTCTTATTTGATTTTAAAATTCTTTTTTGAGCTCCTCCATAACCTGCATCCAATTGCTTGGTTATTTTGAGGCTTTACTTACTGTTTCTTGGATCTCGTCCTTGTCCATTGGTTCCATTCTTTGGTACTTACCCCCATAGAAGCTTTCAACTGTAGCTTTTTTTCCTGTTTACTCATTTTATTTAATTTTTTTCCTCCCCATGTGGACTATAAACTTGCCCCCTCTGTTGATTTATTGAACCAGAATCTGAGCTGTTATCTCTGAGGCTGATTCTTCCCTTTTCTCAATCCTCTACTAGTATACAGGATTCAGCCAGTTGAGTTAACCTGCTGAGCTGGCCTGTCCTAGGGCAAATTTTTCACTATAGCCAGCAGGCCCAGGGTGTACAGCCAAGTGGCCCCTCCCCCCAGTTCCTCCCTACCAGATGTTGTAAGAGCCCTGGAACATGTGTGGTGGATCACAGATGAACCCTCATGACTTCAATCTCTACCTGGGGTTCATAGTCTCAGTGCTGGGTGGGAAAGAGTGTTCAACCAGGCTGTCTCTCCCTTCTCCTATAAAAATAGATACACTATGACTATCTTTCAATTTGTTTTCAGTAGGAGAGTCTTATGACTTCTTGTTGGGTTTGGATTTCTGTTTTCTTTGAAGCACAATATAAATATTTGGAAGGATAATTGGAGAGGTTTGGGTTTTAGGTGCTCCTAAGCTCTGTCCCTTGCCAAGTTCTTACCAACCTTCTGTCTTAGAACTAATAAAGTGTTCATTCTAAGATGGAAGGTAAGGAGTTAAAAAAATAGTAAACATATTCAGGTGGACAAAACACAACTCCAACTCTTTAATGGAAAGTCATAATGCTAGTGTTAACATAAAATGTATTTCTAAGATCTAATAAAGCAATAGTTACCAATGTTCAAAGTAGTATGGGAGGACAGAAGGTTGTATGGATGTAGGAAAAAAAAGCTGTCCTATGTCTAAATAGTAGGAGATCACAACTACAACCTTTATAGAATAAATGAAGAGAGAGACTGTGGTAAACAGAGAAATTAACTTCAGGGGGATTCTGGGAAGATGGTGGCTTAGATGGAGCAAATCTTCAGACCTCTGCACCCTTTCACACTGAGATGGAAAACAAAGCACTTCGAGAGGAAAGAAAACCAAATCTAAAAACAGGACAGAGAAGGGGGACCCTACTGTTGGACAGCTCAAGAGGTACACCAAGAAAAAGGCTTGATTTATTGAAATGTTAGGTCTGAGAGCATAGAAGGGGAATCCCAGGACCCCTCCCCCTTGGGCTGTGTGGAGTTTCCAGCAGCCCCTGAAATCTCCCGGTGGGCAAACACACCAGCCCAGAAAGAAGGTCTTGCTGGTGCTGAACTCAAGGAGTTGAACACAGACACCATGGAGATGGCTGGGGAGAAAGGCAGAAAAACACAGAAAATACGCTTAGAAAATGGTGGCTTAGAAGGAGCAAAACTTCAGACCTACATACCTTACAACACTGAGGAAAAAACCAAAGAGCTTTGAGAGGAAAGAAAACCAAATCTAACAACAGGACAGAGCTAGGGGTCCCTACTGCTGGACAATTTATCGAAAACACTCCATCCTTCTCCCCCCCCACCCTTTTTCTCTGGAGGGTTTTAGCCTCAGGGCACATTAAGCACTACAGACTAATCCAGTCCAGGGGAGTAAACAACAGAAAAAGAGAAAAGAAATTACAATTGACAGCTTCTTTCCAGGAAGTGATCAAAGAGCAAATGAAATAGAAGACCAAGAAACCCCAAGCAAAACCAAAGAAATCCCAGCAAATTGGACACAGGCTTTGGAAGCCCTCAAAATTCAATTAACTCAAGAACTCAACAAACAATCAAGAGAGGCTGAAGACAATTCAAAAAAGGAAATACATGAACTAAAAAAAGAAAATATGGTATTAAAAGCCAAAACTGACCAGCTTGAAAATGAAGCAAAGAAGGCAAAAGATGATCTACAAAGAAAATCAGACCAGAAGGAGAAGGATGACCAAAAAGCCAGGGATGAAATTCAGTCTTTAAAAAATAGAACTCAATAACTAGAAGCAAATGACTTCACAAGGCAGCAAGAATATATAAAACAAAATTTAAAAAATGAAAAAATTTGAGAATATGAAACACCTCAGTAACACAACCAAAGATCTTGAAAACAGATCTCAAAGAGACAATTTAAGAATTATTGGTCTACGAGAACATCATGACAAAAGAAAAAGTTTGAACATTATCCTATAGGAAATTATCCAAGAAAACTGCCCTGACATTCTTGAACAAGAGGAAAAATTGGAAATTGAAAGAATCCATAGATCACCTCCTACATTTAATCCACAACTGACAACTTCCAGGAATATTATAGCCAAATTAAAAAACTACCAGACCAAGGAAAAAATATTACAAGTTGCTAAGAAGAAGTCATTCAGATACCAGGGAACCACAGTTAGGATAACAAAGGATCTGGCTGCATCTATATTAAAGAACCAGAAGGCATGGAATATAATATTCCGGAAAGCAAGAGAACTGGGTCTACAACCAAGAATCAACTATCCAGCAAAACTGATTATATTTTTGCAAAGAAAAGTATGGTCATTCAATAAAATTGAAGACTTCCAAACATTCATAAAGAAAAAACTGGACTTAAACAGAGAGTTTGCTGTCCAAACACAGAACTCAAGAGAATCACCATAAGGTAATTAAGAGTGGGGGGTGGATCTTTTCTTTAAGAGACCCAATAAGTTCAATTGATTTGTATCCCTAGAAGAAAAGAAGATGTTGGTAAATGTTAAAAATTGTTATTATCAACAGGGTAACTAGAAGTTTACTTAGAGAGAACAGTGACAAACTGTGTAAGATGAAATGTCAAGATATACATATACATATATATATATATATATAAACTGGGGGGGGGGGAAGAAGATAATATTAAGAGAAATGGGAAAACAGACAAAATGGAGTAAATTTATATTCCATAAAGAAGTGCATGAGGCAAACAGGGGAGAAGACCAATACACTGGAAGGATAAAGAGGTTGGAGAGAGGAAATACTTAATTCTTAAGTGCAATGAAATTAACTTAAACAGGGAAGAACAATCAGATCCATTGGGGCAGAGAATTGATTTGAGTCCTATAGAGAAGTAGAAGGGTAACAAAAGGACTGGTGGGGAGGGAAGCAATACTAGGGGGGGTAGCTTAAAAAGACCCTAAAGGACAATAAGAGGGGAAGAAGAAGGGAAGGGGGAGAAAGGGAAGTACAAAAAGGGAGGGGATTAGGGGAATTGATTAAAAACAAAACACTGGTATAGAAGGAAATAGTGAAAGAAGAAAGGGCAAGACAAGGAGAGGGAATCAAAATGTCTGGGAATACACAGTTGATAATTATAACTCTGAATGTGAATGGGATGAACTCACCCATAAAACGGAAGCAAATAGCAGAGTGGATTAGAAACCAAAATCCTACCATATGTTGTCTACAAGAAACACATGAGACAGGTGGACATACATAGAATAAAAATGAAAGGATGCAGCAAAATCTATTGGGCTTCAATGGAGAAAAAGAAAGCAGGAGTTGCAATCATGATTTCTGATAAAGCCAAAGTAAAAATAGATCTGGTTAAAAGAGATAGGAAGGTAATTACATCCTGATAAAAGGCAGTATAAACAATGAAGAAATAGTAGTACTCAACATGTATGCACCAAATGGTATAGCATCTAAATTTCTAAAGGAGAAACTGGCAGAGCTCTAGGAGGAAATAGATAATAAAACTATATTAGTAGGAGACTTAAACTTCCCCTCTCAGATCTAGATAAATCAAACCAAAAAATAAGTAAGAAAGATAAGAGAGGTGAATGAAATCCTCGAAAAATTGGAGTTAATAGATATATGGAGAAAAAGAAATAAGGAGAAAACAAAATCAACTTCAACCTGCCCTTAAATGGTAAAAATAAAGCACTTAAACACAGTATCACTTTAAAGTTAATTTCCCCCCAACTAATTTAGGAAACAAGAAGATATTATTTTTTTAATATTTTTTAATGACATCCTGTATTTTGATTTAATTCCAATTTGTTTTGCAGAAAGAAAAAGCATGAAGTAATTTAAAACAATTTAAAAGAAAGTAAACAAATAAAAAATCCTGCATTGCTTTGTTGTAATTATTTTTTAAACCTTTACCTTCTGTCTTTGCAGCAATTCTAAGTGGCAATGACTAGGCAATCAGAGTTAAGTGACTTGCCCAGGGTCACATAGCTAGGAAGTGTGTGAGGTTAGATCTGAACCCAGATTCTCCTTATTTCAGGCCTGGCCCTCTAGCCAATGTACTATCTAGCTTCCCCTTGATTTATTAATTTCTGAAAATAAATTATTTTTGCTATTTGGAAACAAGGGGAGAAAAAAGAGTGTCCTCTTTAATTTATGAACTTAAATGAATTAGTCAGAGCCCGGGCAGACCTTAATGACAATTTACTGAACATTAATTCTGTGTTATATAAAAAAAAATCTACTTTTCTCAAGTAGACTCCATGAATCATTCATAATTTCTCACGGATTAAGGCACACATCATTATTGGCATTATAGTTCACATATCTGTAAGAAAATATAAATAACATTTGAAGACAATGGATTTTGTGAGTAATAAAGTGCATCATGTGACTCTGCATGCACTGACCCTCAGGAAGGTAGCATTAAACCATATGTAAATACAAGAGTTAAAGTTGTTCATTTCTCCCTTAAGATTAACCATTTAGCAGACATTGATTTAAAGGAATATGGCAAAAAATAAGTTTCCTAAAACTAGTCTATTTTGGAAAAAGTTGTACTTTTCCTTTTAAATTGCAAGCAATTTCATTTTTAAAATTCTTTAACTGATATAGTACTTTGACATAGCATATAAACAAAATGATGGCAACTGGAATTTTTAATGGCATATATGTGAGCCTATAGTTGACATTACATTATTAATGGTTATGCTTGTAGATCAAAGGTTAAAGTTCCACTGACATAACCAAAGAATCAATTTAACTATTATTCTGTAAACAATGTAGACATATTCATATCTAGTAGCAGTAGTACTTTTTCTAAAGCAGATAAAATCCCAACTCATGGGATTCATGGGCAAAAGATCCAGATAGACAACACTTTGATAAAATATTATTATAACCAGTATATTATAGCTAATATTTTATTGTAGCAAGGATGTATTTCCTAAAAGAATAAATTAGTTCTAACATTTCACAATATCATTCATGAATTCCAACCTCCCTAATATCAATCATCAACCCCCCTACCAATACATACTATTTAGATAAACTAATTCTGTTCTAAACTAACAATTAGCACCTGGCGAGTTGTATTTTCAGGCAAGATAAAAATTCAGAATAAATACTAGCAGTCATTTTTACACACAAAGAGCATTCAATTTTAGTTATTTCAGCACTTCAAGATTCACAGGATTTAAGCAGCTCAGCATAATATTAGCTGTCTAGAACTTGGGCAACCTAGACCCTGAGCTTCTTTTCAGAAGGAAATAGGCTGCTCAAAAATATAGTTCTTTAAAACTTCAATTCGATTCAACTCAACAAATACGGAAGGTTGCTTGGAAATGGTCCCTTAAAATTCTGTTGGGAAACAATCATGACGTAAATAATAAATAAACTTAAAACCTAAAATACTGATGGTAAAACAAGAAAAATTGAACAGGGTGGAAAGAAATTGGGTTAGAAGAAATGAAACAATATTTGTATATATGTGTGTGTATATATACACATGCACATAAAACATTAACTAGAACAGTAAAAAATTATACTCTTCACAGTAAAATCATTTCATTCACCACGCAAAACAATTCTAGAACCAAAGTAACTAAATACTAGAACTACAAGTTCTGCAGAAGTGATATGTATTTTAAAATTCACTTCAATGATGAGTACATTCAATGATTACTTTCCAACAGTGTTCTCCCAAAGTTGCTAACTAGTTTCCTTTAGACATCGATATGAATTCCATGTTTTATAGACATCATTTCTCTGGTCCCTGTTAAATACATAATGAATGAACATAAGTGAGGTAAAGATGCTGTGATTGTCACATAGAGCCAATATGGCAGCGGAGATGTTTTTCCGAAAGGGCAAATCCATAAGCCATGACGAATTCCATCCCGAACATGGTGAGAAGTCCAAGATATAAATAACATCCAGGGAAGAAAGCACCACGAGTCTTTCAGCCGGAAAAGGTGCATAATAAACTTTAGTGTCAGAACCACAACAGGTATCAGAGTAGAGCAGTGGAAAAAAGGCCTATGTGGAAGATTCAAAGCATCCTGGAGGGGAAAGAAAAAGAAATATCAAATATTGTTTCTATTTGGGAAGGGAACTTTTTTAGACATTTACTAGTTACTTTCCAGTTTCTTAAGTCTCAAGTAGAACGTTTTCCATGTTGGCCTCAACCCAATCACTTTTTAATACATGAATCAAACTGTCATATACACAAAAAGGTAGGCAATGGGTATGATGGGCGCTGTTTTCTTATTTAAATAATCAGATTTGAGGAACTACATAGTTAACTATTATATTCTGCACTTAACAAAGCTGGATTTAACAGAAGAGTTTGACTTTTTAAATGACTCCATCTTCTCCCCTTTGTTTTGTGTCAATGCAAAGCAGTGAATCAAATGTTATAAAGTATTATAAATTAGCACATCATCACTTTATTTCTCCTCTGTGTGTCAGAACCACACAGCAATATTATGGATATGTCTCCAGTATTTCAAAGTATCTTTAATTTCAATAGTATTGGTACTCTTTCCATGGAGAGAGATTAAAATCTTATCACCTTAGGGATTAGTGTCATGGGTCTGCTGTAGTTAAAAAAAAAATCCAGTTTGGTGTCTAACCTCAGGTACATATAAATCATTCATGAGCTCAAGCTTTCATGCTTATCCAATCTGCTAGGACCTTCAAGAACTTATACTCAGCTGGCATAAAAAGTTATTAAACTCAGAACAAGCATGCCCTTTATCCTGACTTAAGATTAATTTGAAAAATTAGAAAGGTCAGAGGCAGCTAGGTCCCAAGCCTGGTGTTAGGAAGATCCAAGTTCAAATCTGACCTCAGATACTCAGTGGTTGTGTGATCCTGAGCAAGTCATTTAACTTCTGCTTGCCTCAGTTTCCTCTCCTATAAAATGATGATAATAACAGAACCTACCTCTCAGGGTTGTTGTGAGGTTTAAACAAGATAATATTTGTAAAGCATGTAGCATAATGCTTGACACATTGTTGGTACTATATAAATATCAACTATTACTATGACTAATAAAAAAATTAACACAGTAGAACTATTTTTCAAGTAAGTTATCTCTGATCATCCCATAATAAAATGAAATGCAGTATTTTATAGTAAAGTAAAAAATTATTTCAGTCTTGGCCAGAATCCCGCATGTGAATAAAATGATTCCAAAATGCCAGTATTTTCAAATTAATGAATTTTTCTATAGAAATTAATTCATTATATTTTTTAAACTTTTTAAAATCTTGAAACCTCGTTATAACCTTAAAAACTATTGGGGACTTCAAATAGCTCTTCTTTATGTGGATTATAGCAATATTTACTGTATTAGAAATGGAAATGCCATGTAAAAATTTAAAATAACAATTGTAAACTTATTATATGTTGACATAAGTAACATAAAAATATTTCCCAAGCAAAAAAAATTAGTGAGAAACAACACTGTTGTACACAAGTAAGTAAATCTCTTACTATGTGACTTAATAGAAAACAGTTGGATTCTAGCATCTGCTTCTGCAGTGATCTACTGCAATATGTTGTTATGGTTGGGGTACATGAAGAAAATCTGACCTCATACAGATATGCAGTTGGAAAAAGGAAGAGTATTTTAATAGGCAAATAAGGGTTTAGTATTTTTGTAAAAATTGTTTTGGTCATGCAGACTCTCTGAAAGGGTCTTGGGGACTTCCAGGGATCCTGGGACCTCACTTTGAGAACTGTTAATCTACAGCATGAAAAGTATAATTAAAATTTTGAATTTGAAACAAATACAAATAACTGATATTATGCTGCTTGCCTTCTCAGTGATTAGGTAGGAAAAGGGCTGGAGGGAAAAGATTTTCATTGAAAAAAAATTTTTTAATGTTAAAAATAAATAATGAATTTACTTTTTTTTAAAAAGTGAAAAAAAAAAAAACAAATTTGGAACCATACAAGCAACAGGGAGGTTAAGTAAAAGTAACACTTAATATGAGAAAAAAAACTGGGCCAATTATTATGTATTTATAGAATCCTAGCATTACACTGGTACCTTTGAACCTCTATCAACTACTTAGTTCTCTACTATTTTATAGCCAGAGAAGGTAATTTTTCTGTGACAACAGTCACAGAAATGAAATTTGTTGGTACTGATTAACCCCTCATTTGAAGAAGTGGATCCTATTGTTAAAAGATTTAAAAAGAAATAAGGAAATTCTTATTTCCAGGTTTTTTACTGGGATATTAATATGCAACTTTCTAACAGATAAATCATGAGTAATGAATAAAAAAGAACAGGTTGCTGTAAACATACATATATATATACATACATATATATGGAGAGAGAGAGAGAGAGAGAGAGAGAGAGAGAGAGAGAGAGAGAGAG
>NW_025365366.1:0-1135 GCF_016433145.1 Gracilinanus agilis | reverse complement strand
TATGGTACTGGCTAAGAGACAGAAGGGAGGATCAGTGGAATAGACTTGGGGTAAGTGACATCAGCAAGACAGTGTATGATAAACCCAAAGAGCCCAACTTTTGGGACATGAATCCATTATTTGACAAAAACTGCTGGGAAATTTGGAAAACAATATGGGAGAGATTAGGCTTAGATCAACATCTCACACCCTACACCAAGATAAATTCAGAATGGGTGAATGACTTGAATATAAAGAGGGAAACTATAAACAAGTTAAGTGAACACAGAATAGTATACTTGTCAGATCTCTGGGAAAGGAAAGATTTTAAAACCAAGCAAGAGTTAGAGAAAATTACAAAATGTAAATTAAATGGTTTTGATTATATTAAACGAAAAAGCTTTTGTACAAACAAAAACAATGTAGTCAAAATCAGAAGGGAAACAACAAATTGGGAAAAAATCTTTATAACAAAAAACTCTGACAGGGGTCTAATTACTCAAATATCCAAGGAGTTAAATCAATTGTATAAAAAATCAAGCCCTTCCCTAATTGATAAATGGGCAAGAAACACGAATAGGCAATTTTCAGGTAAAGAAATCAAAAGTATCAATAAGCACATGAGAAAGTGTTCTAAATCTCTAATAATTAGAGAAATGCAAATCAAAACAACTCTGAGGTATCACCTCACACCTAGCAGATTGGGTAAAATGAAAGAAGGGGAGAGTAATGAATGCTGGAGGGAATGTGGCAAAATTGGGACATTAATGCATTGCTGGTGGAGTTGTGAACTGATCCAACCATTCTGGATGGCAATTTGGAACTATGCTCAAAGGGCTATAAAAAAATGCCTGCCCTTTGACCCAGCCATACCATTGTTGGGTTTGTACCCCAAAGAGATCATAAACAAACAGACTTGTACGAAAATATTTATAGCTGTGCTTTTTGTGGTGGCAAAAAACTGGAAAATGAGGGTCTGCCCTTCAATTGGGGAATGGCTGAACAAATTGTGGTATATGCTGGTGATGGAATACTATTGTGCTCAAAGGAATAATAAACTGGAGGAATTCCATGTGAACTGGAAAGACCTCCAGGAATTGATGCAGAGTGAAAGGAGCAGAGCCAGAAGAACATTGTACACAGAGACTGATATACT
>NW_025365365.1:0-9052 GCF_016433145.1 Gracilinanus agilis | reverse complement strand
GTTTCTACTTGCTCAATTCTAGCCTTTAGGGATTGATTTTCGGCCATAATCTTCTGGTAATCGGCCATAATCTTTTGGTTTTCGGCCATAATCTTCTTGTTTTCGGCCATAATCTTCTGGTATTCCTTTTCAATCTGGTCATTTCTTGTGTTCAATTTGCTTATCAGTTCATTTGGTTTCTGAGCCTCGCTTTCCAGTTGCAAGATTCTACCTTTTTAGCTGTTATTTTCTTGCCAGATCTCTTCCATTTTCCTCAAAATCTCAGATTTGAACTCTTCCATAGGTTGTGAGGAGTTTTCCTTATTTGGGGAGGGTCTGGATGGTTGTTTGTTCTCCTCCTCTGTTTGCTCGGTTGTCTGGATTTTCTCTGTGTAGAAGCTGTCGAGTGTTAAAGACTTCTTTTTTTTGTTATTATTCTCTCTTCTGAATTTCCTGTAACTGGTTAGCCATCATTAGCCCAGCAGCTTCTCAGGTTTATCCTCGCTCTCAGTGTCTGTCTGAGATCTATTTGCTCCTGAGGACTGAGTTTTAGTTTTTTCCAAGGTCAAGCCCCCTGGTGGATTCCCTTGCTAGAACCTCTGCAGGAGGTTTCTTTACAAGTCTCAGGGAGCTACTTCCACAGTCGTATACCCGTCTGCACTGGTTCCCCACTTGGGCTTTAGTTCCTGGTTGTGTTTGCCTCCACCCACGCCTCTGCTCAGCCGGCACCCACGCCTCTGCTCAGCCGGCACCCAAGCCTCTGCTCAGCCGGCACCCACGCCTCTGCTCAGCCGGCGCTCCGCTCCCAGCTTCCGCTCCCGCGCGCGCGCGAGCGCTCAGCTTTCGCGTGCGTTCTTGACTTAATGGGGTCCTAAGTCTTGCTGCTCTCAGGAACAGGTCCCGGAGCTGCTGATGACTCGATGGGTGCCCCAAACTTGCTCTATTTCTTTTTAGCTGGGTTCAGAGCTATAGGTGAGTGTGGAGGGGGTGGGGGTGGGGCGATTGCTCAGCTCGCGCTTGAGTGAGAGCCCTTTTTAGCTTGGAAATGTCTCGATTCCACGTACCTTCCACGCTGTGCCCTGTTGTGGGGTTCCTCCGTTCGTCTGGACTTGTTTTTATGTCCCCTTGAGGAGTTTTGTGTGTTTCGGTCAGGAGAGGTTTAGAGCTGCTTCTTACTCTGCCGCCATCTTAACCCGGAAGCCTCATTTGTACTTTACTTTTGATGGAGTTAAATGTTACCTTCTTAAAGACAGACAAACTACCCTTCTAGTAAACTCTGTGAAACTGCTGTTTTTCATTTAATAGCTGCTGAACTTCCCCATCACTTTCAGCAAACCAATCCTGACGTGAGTGTTCTGGCCCAGCTCAATAAATGCAGTGATGAACACCAAATCCCTGAAAGCTGCCCACTCCTTTTCTGCACCACTATTGCCAAACATGTCTTGGCTCAGCTTTCCCTCCAAGTCAGCAACAAACTGTTCATGCATAGAGAAGCCCTTTAATATGTTGATTTTTGGTATTTGGATAGTTATCTTGCCTTGGGGTTGCTGATTTTGTTGAATACAAATGTTTAGCTTGAAGAGGATAAGTCTATGATTGGTCCAACACCCTATACCACACATTGCCTTCGTCACTCTCACATCCTGTCTGTCTTTTCTTCTTACAATAACATAGCCTATTAAATGTCAATGTTTGCTGCAAGGGTGCATCCATGAAGTTTTATTGTGTTTAGGTAAATGGAAGACAATGTTGATGATGAGTCATGCAATGCACAAATCTTTAGAAGTAAGTTATTGTTGCTGTTTCCAACTTCTTTCTTCCCAAAGACTCCCTGCCATGTCTGGTAGTCTATACCTACTCTGGCATAAAAGTAATCCAGAATTACAAGCCTGTCCTCTTTCAGCTCATTGATGACGAGGGTCTCCAGGTCTTCATAAGATTTCTCATGGTCCTCTATTCTTGTGGAGCTTTCAGTCTAACACAAATATTTTTAGTCTAACATCATACAGCATTTCTTTTATGAGGGAGGCAGACAGGCAGAGAAGAAGTCAGAATATATGGATTCTCTTCCTGTCTTTCCCACTTATCATCATGGCCTGCATAGAATATAGTTGGGAAAGCATTATTATTGGTCCTTCTTTCCTTCAATGGTACAAATTCCTCTCTGCGGTAGGACCAATGGTAATATTCAATAATGGGATATGCTAATATATCTAATCTAAACTGTGCACATACTCTATGTCAGCCTTGGGATGTTACATTAATCACCTCACCTCTTTGAGACTCAATTTTTTCACCTGACAAAATAAGCAGATAATATTTGTGCTATATGTTTCACATGATTGTTGTGAGGACATAATGGTATTTCTATAAAGTTCCTTGAAATACAAAATGCTATAAATATGTTGCTGTTATTATAATTATTACTCCCCCAATATATTAAACTTACAAATTTTTTTAATTAAAAAAATTATTTTCTCTCCCTCTTACCTTCTCCAACATCCTCATTGAAACAAAAATAGAAACAAAACCCTTTTGACTATGATATGTTTATGCATAGTCAAACCAAACTAATTCTACATTGGCCATGTCTAAATACATATCTTATTCTGACGTTCCTCTGAGTCCATTATCTCTCTATCAGGTGATGAGTAGTGTTTCATCAGAGATCATTTGGAATCATGGTTCTTTATATATATTTAATTGTTTCAGTTGGTCTTTTCCAGCTCTTTTCCCTCTTTCTTAAATGTATGAATTTGGTACAATACATCTTAGTTTTTTATAAAGCTTGTATGATAGTTTTGTTGTTATTTATTTAATTTTTGTTTCTTGTGCCATTTCTGATGATACTCAATACTTTGTTGGCCTTTCTGGCAACAGCATCAAATTGGATTATTTCTCCCCACAGTGTGGAAGGGCTTTGGCCTGCTCTGTACCAGTTTTGCCATTGCCTGAACCCAACTCTTTTATTCCCTTTTGATATGACTATATATGGTTGGCCAGAAACAAAAGTTGGAGTTCCTTTAGGGTAAGGATTTTTAACCTTTGTTGGTGTCATGGACCCCTTTGGTAGTCTGGTGAAGTCTGTTGAGCTCTTCCCAGAATCATGTTTTTAAATACACAAAGTCAAATACAAAGGATCACAAAGGAAGCCAATTAAATTGCAAATTGGTTATCAAAATATGAGAGGAGAGAAGGGGAAGGGGATAAACATCTGTATAGCACCTACTATGTGCCAGGCTCTATACTAAAGGCTTTTTCTCCTTTTGAAAAACATTACTTCATTTGATCCTTTCAACAATCCTTCAAGGTAGATGCTATTATAATCCTCATTTTACAGTTGAGGAAATGGGTAAATAGAAGTTAAATGACTTGCCCAGGTTAACTTAACTAGTATGTATATAAAACTGGATTTGAACTTGTCTTCCTGTCTCTAGGACCAACACTCTTTCTGTCACTGTCTGTCTGTCTCTCCCTCCCTCCATCCCTTTCTCTCCCTCTGCCCCTCTTTCACCCACTTCTCTCCCCCATCTCCTCTTTGTCTCTTCTCTCTCTCCCTTTCTCTCTCTTTCCTTCCCATCCTAAGTCTATTTCAGATAAAAATTAGATTCATTTAATGCCTACTCCTTCCATCTGTTTCTCTATGCTCTTCCAACATCCCAATTATGAGAAATAACAAGTTTTACCTCACTTTTTCTTCTTTTCTATACTAGAGTGTTCCTTTTTATTCTTACTTCAATTTCTTCTCTTAAAACTCTCAGAACAGAACCAATTTGTTCCCCTTCCTCAAAGTTTTTTGTTGTTGTTGTTGTTTAGCTCCCTAATTGCCTTTTGGAGTCATTAACAGTTTGAATGGACACCTTTTTCTTCCTCTATTTGATTGCTAGCCTGTCACCATCATATAGTTCTATTAAATTTATCCTTTTCAGGTTTTTCTTGAGTGCTAATTGTTTCCTATTTATCCTGTGCACAGCTTTCTTTCTGTTTATTTGTTCATATGTTGTATCCTTCATTAGACTGTGAGCTTCTTAAGGGCAGGGACTATCTTTGCCTCTTTTTGAATTCTACTATGCACAGTGCCTGGTGCATAGTAGTAGTCTCTTAATATAAATGTTTATTGATTGATCGATTGAGAAAGTCTTCTTGTTTTTCTAGGAATTACTATTGAAAAGAGAGAATCCAAATTCTGTTTCAGATACTTCTGAGCTGTGTGACCCAGATGAATCCCTTACCCTTCTTCAGTCTTAGTTTCATTATTTGTAGCATGCAGGGTTGTCCTCACAGAGTTCCAAGGTCCTGTCTAGCTTTAAATATATGATCCCTAGTACAGTAGTTTTGTCTTTGGCTTTATCAAACACTCTGCTGCTTTGTTCAATTACTTCTAGATCTTGTTTTACTCAATCCATCTGTTCCATTGATCAATTCTTCTGTTTTCTAATCAGTACCAGAAAGTTTTGATGTTTATTGTGTTGTAGTGACATTTGAAATCTGGTACTGTTAGCTCCCTCCTTCATCTCTTTTCATTATTTTCTTAGTGATTCTTGACCTTTTGTTCTTCCAGATGAATTTTGTTATTATTTTGTCTAGTTCTATAAAGTAACCTTCTGGTACTATGATTGCTTTGGCACAAAAACTGTAAATTACCTAGGTAGTTTTGTCATTTTTATTATATTAGCACAGTCCAACCATGATTCATTAATATCATTTCATCATATGACAGTTCCAAATAAAATTGTAATAAAGTTAGCACTTGACATTTGGCGGTTCTCACTGACCAAATATATCATAGAGCTATGACATCAGGTCACAGAAGTACCTAGGATACAGAGCTGGAAAACTATAGGATCATAGATCTATATCTGGAAGAGACTGTAGAGGTCAACTAGTTTGACCTCTTCATTTTGTAAATGAACAAACTCAAGCCCAGAGAGGTCAAGTGAGTCATCCTTTGTTATAGAGCCAGTATTTAACAGAGAGCTGGAATTATTTTGGGGACCCATATGGAAATCCTAAAGACAATGAAAACAAATTTTTACAGAAAGCTGATGTGTCATAAACCACTCAGTAACTAAGAGATCTTTGATGACTGGTCAGAAGTTACATTTCCCCAGAAATTCTGTTTTTTGGTAAGGTGCTTCTTTGTTGTTGTTGTTCACTTGTTTCAGTTGAGTCTGACTGAGTGACTTCACTTAGGGTTTTCCTGGCAAAGATACTGGAGTGGTTTGCTATTTTCTTCTCCTGCTCATTTTACAGATGAAGAAATGGCGGTAAACAGAGGTAAATGACTTACCTAGGGTAGTAAGGGTAAGAAGCAGTAGAAGTAAGGTAGGGTAGTTAGTAAGTAAGAAGCTAGTAAGTAGTCTGAGGCTGGATTTGAACTAAAGAATATGAGTTTTCCTGACGTTAGCCCTATACTTTCACCACTGCACCACCTAGTTGTCCCAACAACACCACTTCATTGGTGGATGAGTCACTTTTCTTTAGGTGATTGGCCCTCTTAAAAACGACAGTAAAGAATGCACACCTATCTTACTCTCTATCCACTGAAAAAAGTATTCTGCTTCCAAATGAGAACACAATGAAATTTTTTATATTCAGTGTCTGCACATGTATTTGTAGGTGTCACAGGGACATTTTGGTGCAGGTAACATTTTCTGCTCTGAAATATGAAGTATAGAATCATATCTCTTTTGTCCTTAAACAATAGGCATATTGTTTGTTTCAATTTTTCCAATTCTTCCTTATCCTAAGAGCATTCTATCAACTAATCAATTAACAAGGATTCTTTAAGCATCTACTTTGCACCAAGCCCTGTGCTAGACATTGGGGATATCAGTACAAAGAATGAAATAATGTTTTCATAAGGAGTTTTTATTCTGAGAGAGATAAGTACTTATTGAAATATATACATCATAAATATAAAAGAAGAAATACAATATTCATTAATTCATTCGATATACATTTATTGAGCACCTATTATGTGCCAGGGTTATGATAAGTGATATTGAAAAAAGTGGGGAGGTAGCTAGGTAGCACAGTTGGACAGAGAGGCCTGAAGATAGGAAATCCTGGGTTCAAATATGATCCCAGGTGCTTCCTACCTATATGACTCTGGGTAAGTCATAACTCCAAATTGCTTAACACTTATCGCTTCTCTCCTCCCCACCCTGCTCTCAACCCCACCATTCCTTCTCTCCTTCAGTCTCTCTCCCACTCTCTCCATCTCTCCCCCCCCACTCTCTCCATCTCTCCCCCTCTTTACCTCTCTCCCTCCCTCTTCCCCTCCTCTTTCTTCCTCTCTCTCCCTCAATCTCATCCTTCCTTCTTTCTCTCTCTCCCTCTCTCTATCTCATTTCTCCCTTCCTCTCTCCCTCTCTCTCTCCCTCTCTCTCCCTTTCCACCTCCTCTCTCTCCCTCTTTCTCTCCCTCCCTCTCTCTCATAAGTAATATTTTTAATATGAAGTACAAATATTATTATCATTAACATAATTATTATAAAGTACAATTATTATTATGTGAACCCATGATTACACAACTAGACTTTTAAGGTGAGAGTTTGAATCCAGCTCTTCTGACTTCTGATTCATGATATTTTCCATGATGACATACTTTCTTTGATGTTCTCAAAACCAAAAAGGTGCTCTGTGATCAAAGTGAATGGAGCAACACTGGTGTAGACTCCTGTAATTACCACAGAAGCACTTCATTTCTACTGGCATTAAATATAGTGTACTCAGATATTTTTAATACTTAAAGCTAAAATATTCGTAGTATTATCTGTATCTATCCCAACAGGAGTCTGGGTTCCAGTTTTGCTACTAACTTACTATGTGACCTTTGGCAAAATATTTAACATCTCTCAGCCTTAGATGAAAATAATTTCTGAAGTCACTGGCAGCTCTGAAATCCTACTAAAAACTAAATATTTCCAAGCACACTATGTTTTTCAGTTAAGATAAAGGGAGGAGACCCTTAGACTAAATTTTTCCCCCGGAATATTTATGAATGTATCTGTATCTTGTTTATGTAGGACCCATGTCTTCATTATAAAAAGTTACCCGATAAATATATTCTCTAAGAGTCATGGCATCAATATACTTTTCTGACCAAATCTTGACTTTCATTTGGTTGCCACCAGCTAAGGTACTTTATAAACCTACTTTGTTCCTCAACCTGACTGTACTTCCCACAGCTGATTAGATCCTTCTTCAATGAAATGGAGTTCTGTGTAGGTTGTCACAGTGTTGCTAAAGTCCTTTGTTTAGTAAATCAATCAGTCAATAACAAGCCAGTTTTAATTGCCATAAAGGAGTTTGCCTTTAAGCCTAGAGGCAATAGGGAGCCATTGAAGCTTATTGAGCAGAGGAATGACTAGTCAGATCTTTCTTTGAGGAATTTCACTTTGGCAGCTCTGTGGAGGATTCCACCTAGTTAAGAGATCTTGCCTTAGAGGGCTTAACTCTTTCATCTCTTGAATCCCATCTTAGGAACCAACTGTCCTAATTGGTGAGTCCCCTCAGGTGGCTCAGGGCCACTTGGTGACATAGTGGATGGAGTACCAGACCGAGAGTTAAGAAGACTCACCTTTCTCAATTCAAATTTGGCCTCAGACACTTATCAGCTGTGTTACCTTGGGCAGGTCATATAACCCTTTTATGCCTAAGTTCCCGCATCTGCAAAATGAGCTGGAGAAGGAAATGGCAAATCATTCTAGCATTTTCACGAAGAAAATCCTAAAACAAAGAGTCAGACATGACTGAAATGACTGAACAACTATGACAAAAAAATTATGTGGCTACTCTCTTAAGATTTTCTTCAGTATTGCACCACTTTACTTCTCTGCTATCTCCTAAAAAGCTGAGGTCCCTCTAGGCCTCCCAATCTCTGCTTTCCAGTTCCTAAACTAAAATAAAATGAACATTTCCCTTGTTTTTGGAAAGAATGTGCCAATCTAGTCTCTATCTCCATCCACTCATCGATGATCTCTACAACTTCCCAAACCAAATACCCCTGACTGGCCTTCACTTCCTTTATGTATTCTCTCCCCCAGCAGAACATTAGAATTAGATATGTATTATCTCTTTTAGTTCAGGGACTGTCTTCACTTTTCAATTTGTATCCTTTGAATTTGGTACATTTCTTGGCAGATAATAAGTACTTTATAACTGCTTTTTCTTTCATTTGTTCATTTATTCATTCAAAATGTGAAGCAGGAAGACTGTGGTTCTTATAATTGTTTTGGTGAAAGGGGAAGAAAGGTTAGTTCTAACTGTTAGAAAATTCTACCAACCCAAAGAAAGGCCTCCTAAGGCCATGTGTAGATACCTAGAGCTAAGAACTGAAGCCATTAATCAGGGAAATTAAGTTTAAAAAGACAAACGAATCCCTCCTGTAGCCTAACATGTCAGGGATACATATTTTTTTTATATTTAATTGCCCTTTGCACTTTTCCCTTATAGGCCTGGCCACATGATATTTGACATAGGGGTGGTACCATTTGTCTAAAGGAACAGGAAATTTCAGGTTCAAAATAGATTTGTTGATTGCAACAGTTTGAAACTGGGTCTAACTTTTGAAAAACCTACCCATGGCTTATTTACTTTGGCAGTCTTAGAAGTATTTTATCTATATTGTTTTGGTAGTTAGGTAAAACATTAAAACTTGGGCTCTGATACTGCATGATCATACAAGTTTCAAATGAACCAGATGAAAGCATGCTATATGACCTGGCAATTACCTGTCTTCAGCTAGACAATTGCATAACTTTTAAAAGTTGAGAGTTTAATTTTCTAGCCAAAAAGGAAAAGTTGAAGATGTCCTTTCTTGGACTATTTTCTATAGTAGTCAGTACTAGGGATGGTAGGTTTTACTGAGAAGAAAAACATGCCTTCTAGAAAAGAGGTGATTGAGAAATGTCATATTTTAATGACTAATAACCCATGGTGTGACAGTAGGGCATACATTTTTCAAAAAAAGATTAGTCATTGTCTGACCTTTTCCTTTCCTTTCCTTTCTTCTCCTTTTTCCTTTCCTCTCTTCTCTCTCTCTCTCTCTCTCTCTCTCTCTCTCTCTC
>NW_025365364.1:0-6756 GCF_016433145.1 Gracilinanus agilis | reverse complement strand
TATATATATATTCACACACAAAGTGTGTGTGGGGGATGCTATTGGAGCAACATCTCCACTGGTCTGCTGGGCATCTATGCTCCAATGTAGATACCAAGTTCAACATGCTAAAATAAAATTCATTCTTTCCCCCTTTAACCAATATATCTTTAATTTTCACTATTTCTGATGAAAATCCTGACACAAATCTGGCCACCCTTATCTAGCTTTTAGTGATCTTTAACTTTTTCTCATCCCATGGTCTTTACTTCTTCTCCCTGAACTCACATATCTAATAATATAATCAATTATTTAGTAACAGAAGGGATACTAGGTGTTAAACTTCTTTATTTATACAAAAGGAAACTAAGGCCTAGATATGTTATATCACTTGTCCCCAAAGTCATAAATAAATTAGGAGAACGGAAATTCAAATCCAAGTTTTCTGATTTCCAATCCATAATACTTTCCATGGTGACATGGAACCTCCAATACCCAAATCTTGATAATTCTGCTTTTATAAAAATCTTCTTTTCACTTGTCACCCATAGCCCAGGGATTGCCTAGTGAAAATGGTCTAACATGAATTGTGTTCAGTTCTATGGACCTGACCCCAAGGATATCCAGCTTTCTCTTTGCATTTATTTTTACCTGGGGGGAAATCTTCAGGGAAATGTCTAAATCAAACCTTTGGTAAATCTTGGATCTTTGATTACTCATATATACATAAAAGTATGTATGTACTTACCATCTTGTACTTAATATACATCATAGATATCAAGTGTGGTCATTGTTTTCATTTTTTTCTCCACTGAAAATACACAAACTAGAAGATTCATAGGTATATGAACATACACAGAAAAATAGTACTTAAACATTTCTTCATATTCACTAAATAAATCTGAGAAGATGAATAAAGTTTTTAATAAATAAATTATCCCAATTTACCTAAGCCTTGCGTTGTGTTATTATTACATGGTAATATCATGGAACCTTGACAAGGTCTAGATCTCTTCTGGTACATTTTTATGATTTTGGTGTCTCAAACTCATGATTCTCATTCGACATTTCTTTTCTCCTCAAGAAGGGCTATTAACTAAATATTCTCCCACAGGGACTGGTTGACTTTCAAACTCGGGAACTTGAGAACTCTGGTATTTATAACCCATGGTGAAGTAGTCCCAAGGGTGGAAACATTAAATAAGAGGATTCCTAGCTTAGTCCCCTTGAATGTATGCTCAGAAAAAGAAACAAAGAAGCAGATTGAGGAAGCCATGAAAGAGTGGTCCATGGATTCAATCCCTTGGGACACACGCATTCACATGTTTCTCATTGTCATGTATTCCTGCTTTAAGTTATCCTTTCTATTCCTTGTGTGTATGGGAGAAGGGGTGAAGGGTCCTCCTTTCTCCTTGTTTCACTCTATTTTAGAATCTGAAGAGAAAAATAAAATTCAATGTAAAGTGTCTAATGTTTTGTTGTTCAATCATTCAGTCATGTCTGACTCTTCATGACTCTGGGCATCACAGCACACCAAGAGTGTTCATTTGGTCTTCTTGGCAAAAATACTAGAGTGGTTTACCATTTCCTTCTCTAGTGGATTAAGGGAAATAGCACTTAATTGACTTGTCTTGGGACACAAAGCTAATAAGTATGAGAGATAGAAACTGAATTCAAGTCTTCCTACCTGCAGGCCCTGCTCTATCTACTGAGCCATTTAGCTGGTTAACTAATGCTTATAGACAACAGGGAGGACTCCAAAAGGAGTCCTTACTCTCAAGATTTCATCACCCATTTATCAACAGGTTGCTGCCATCTCTGAGAAGCAACCAAACAAATTCACTGTGTCCTCTAAGGAGAGGTTTATTTCATGCCTATGTCCCTGGGAGGTATCGCTTAAAGAGAAAGGTCTATGGACTATAATCTCTATACTCCAATAGGAACATTCATCAGATTCTTCAGAGATATTCCTGATCACCATTTTCTTGTACATAACCATCTACTCTGACATCACATGACACCATCCTAATTGGAAAACCTTAAAGTGCCACATAAATGCTAGTTTTTATCATTACTTCATCCTTTGCCTTCTTTCATTGTCAACTTCATACAGGAATGATTATTTCTTTCCCTGTTTCTCATCTCTATTTTCACTTATTCAACTTCTATGTAATTGACACAATCTTATTTCTTAAACATAGAACAGAATAAATTTCTTCCCTGCAGAAAAAAGTTTCAGTTCCTCTGTTTCTTTTAGAAAAATCAAGTGTTTTAATTTTTTAAACTTCCCCAAATTTTTTTAACTTATTTACACATTCATCTTATATTAAAACATTTCACTAACTTGATGCTATAAGATGTTTTGTTTTGTTTTTTGAGATGGCCAATTATTTTATTGTTGCTGTTGCAGTTCTTAGTTTAAATGGATCAATGAAAAAACAGCCATTCAAAAAGCCTGCACATTTACCCAACAGGTTATATCATACCTTTATATAGTTTTTCATCAGCAACTCATGACCGGAATGTAAGACCGCTTGAATGTTATATCTTAGAATTCCAAGCTTCTTTCAAAGCTCAATTTATATTGTTTTAGACAATCTTTTCTGGTATCCCTTTTATATTAGTTCTTTCGGCCTCTTAAAATTATCTTGGATTTATAAGGTTGGGGTCAAAACTACTTCATACCATAACTCTTTTAGCCTGGACATTTTTTCTAGGTGAAAATAAGTAAATTAAATGTTCTTGAAAACCATGGAATGAAAGCACACACAAAAGATATTCCTTGTTGTGGGAGAATTTTATTATGTCTTCTGGGTCATGTATCAAGTTAGCTCAAAGTGGGGATTTCCAGAAAACAGAAAGAGTATAGAGTTGTAGTTAAGACCACTGAAAAGAAATACATTTGAAGAAAGAGAGGCCTAAACTTTAGGCTTTGTTCTCCTTCTACTCTTCTTCCTCTTTGGCTAGTTTCCAAAGATCCAGAACATTTGTGGTTTTTCATATTCCCATCATTGTTTTCAATTCATCTCACCAAGGACAGTGATTGTTGATGAATACATTCACAGTAGAAAGTAAGAAGCATCTAGACAGCACAATATATTAGAGTACTGGGCCTGGAATCAGGATGACCTGAGGTAAAATTTGTCTTCAGATGCTCATTTGACTGTGATTCTTGGGAAAGTCACTTAAACTTCTGTTTGACTCAATTTCTTCATCTATAAAATGGAGATAATAAAGGACTCTCTCTCAAATTTGTTGTGAGGATCCAATAAGTTAATAAATCTTAAATATTTGTACTAAGCTTGACAAATAATGAGTACTATATGAATGTTAGTTATTGTTTTTTATTAGCTAGAGACATACTATATTCTAAATTAAATTCTTGAACACATTGTGGCAAGGGAAGGACTTCCAAGAATGAGGAACTCTAAGTTAATTAGTTACCCATTGTGCTAGTCAAGGCTAAATCCACTTAACCTTGGTGGGGTGGAGCAGGGGAGAAAGTGGACCTAGGGTATCTTCTCATTGAACTTTTTGGAGAATATGTCACAAGTTTTTGAGGGCCTGGTTTGTACCAACTGTTCATCTTAGTAAATGTTCTTTTTTCATTGTCATCTTATGTCTGGCTGACAATTGTTATACTGTATGGGTAAACTTGAGAGGACGTACACCAGCAGGAACTAAAACCAGTGGAATTAAAAACTCTCCACTGAATCCTTAGAAATATCACAGGAACTCCTAGGAGTGATGTAACCTCACTGTTATCCCTCAGATTCATCTGTGAGGGTGGAGTTGAAAAAAGGGTCCTCAATGCTTACAAGGGCTACATATATACTTACTGATCAGTATGCTATTTCCTCCCACAAAATGTGATTTTTATTCTTTTATTTTTATTGCTCTTGTTTCTTTGCTTGTATTTTTCTATTCACAGTGACAAGGCATTTTATTTATTTTTCTCAGGTTCAAACATAAAATATTCTGATATTTTTATTTACATTTCATAATATTTGTTCTTCCCATCTTTCTAATCTTCTCAAACTTTCTTCTTCTGGGACCCATTCAATGTTCCAGCAATAGGAACCTGCTTGTTATATATTGCAATGTACCCTACATCTTCTATCTCATGGTCTTAACACTGGCTCGCCACAATATCTCCAATGCTCCTCCTATTAATTTATATGTCTCAGGTTCTTGAGATTCTTTCAAATTTCAATTCAAAATGTACTTTCTGCTGTAGTACTTTCCCAGCACCACCAGCTGGATGTATCTTCTCCAAAATATTACCTCCCCATCTACTAAAGAGTTTTCTTATATGTTCCCAGTTATACATTTTTACACCATTAGAAAGAACTCTCCGATTTCCAGAGCTGTTGTTACCTTTGTATCTACAGTGCTTATCATTATGGAAGTGAGTATCAACACATTCAGATCTCTTTATTGTCTACCCCTTTCTACCTTCCCAGTCTTCATATAACTTACAATTATTCCTTCCACATACATATTCTGCAATGCAGTAACACTGGCCTACTTGTTCCTTGAACAATACACTGGGCATTTTCAGTGACTGTCTCTCATGCCTGTGACATGACAGTGACATGTCTCTTCCTCCACTACTCTACCTCTTGGCTTCCTTGAATGATTAGGAATCCCGTATAAAACCTTCCATTCCCAAAGAAATCTTTTCCTGGCTGTTATTCATTCTCAAGCCTTCTCTCTGCTGAATATTTCCAGTTTATTCAGGATACAGCTTGTTTGTGCAGACTTTTTTGTACATTGTATCTCTCAAGAGAATATGAGCTTAGAGCAGAATCTGTCTTTTGCTTTTCATTACATCATCAGCAGGGCTTCACAAAGTTCCTGGCAAATAACAGGTATTTAATAAGTATTTTTTTGACTAATAATGATATAGTAATTTTTTTTAATATGTCTATTGATAACATAATGCCTTAGGCATAGTAGGCACTTAATCAATGTTCCCTGAATTGAACCCTAACAACCCCTTTTATTTTAGATTTAGTCCTTTAAATAGGAGCAGAAGTAAATGGAAGTTTGAAAAGTCTGTCTTCTTTATTACAGCTTGGAGGGATGCAGTTGAAATCTCCTTGGCTCATTAGTGGTGATTATAAAACAAGAGCAATTCAAAGAGGAAGTAACAGCTGTTCGGAAATGCAAGAGGAGAAATTAGAGCAGAAATGCAGGTAAAATATGGGCACTTTGAAAATAATTGTAGCTACATCAAATAGGTGCACTTTAAACATTATTTAAAAATACCTTGCAAACCGCTTAAAATCCCAGGGAACCTGATTCCATAATGAGTTGATGCAACAGCTCCTTGAAAAATAATTGAACAAGGGTAGGGGTGTGTATGTGTTGTGGGAGGAGGTACTATGTAAGTTATTCATTTAAAGTCCCATTCCGTCATTAGGAAAGTTCTTTCCTCTTATGAAGAGTCCTTTGGAGTGAGGTTACATGTCTTCAAATCAGAGATCTTTGGAGTTTAATTAAAAAATGGGTCCCAGGAAGTCAATTCTATGCACCTTATAACACTTTTGAGTGTGAAAATTATCCAACTACCAGAGAGTACTCCAGTCAGGATGTGGAGAAAACTACAATTATAATTAGACTGATTTGCATGATAGTTTTGACTAACTTTGCAGTCAATGGAGCATATAACACTAGCTCTGTGAAATAAAAAAAATCTTCTGAATGAATTAACTTTCAATAATAATATTACCCTATTCTCCTTACTCTTCACTGTACACCACACCTGATCAAGATATTTTCCTCATGGACCACTCTGCTCCTGGATTTATTTTTCTTCTCTTCTTTCTCTTCTCTGTGTTTCTCTGACTCCATTCCTCTCTTTGCCTCTCTGTCTCCTCTTCCCTCCTTCACATCCTCCCTTCCTTTTTCTTTCAGTACATCTCTCTCTCTCTCTCTCTCTCTCTCTCTCTCTCTCTCTCTCTCTCTCTCTCTCTTCTCTCTCTCTCTTTCACACACACACAAACTCAATAAAACCACATACTATTCTTCACATGAGATGAATTGTCACATATGATAATGTGTATAAATTACTTATATTACATCATAATGTGTAAGTCACAGCTATTTAGGTGATCATAGTGAAAGTAGTCACAGCTGCAATAGTAAACATATTAGTAGCAATTGTATGAGTGGCAATAGTAGCATTATTGAAGGGAGTAGCAACAGTATCAGTAGCAGTAATCACAATAATAGTAACAGTAAGAGTAGTAGCTTTAAAATAGTGGGAGAGGATTAGTAGTAATGGCAGTAGCACATTATAGTAAACACAGTGTAAGTAGTAATAGTTTGTTGTACTTCATACTTAGAAGAGAAAAAAATGACATCAATTATATTGAGGTCAATGTGACTGACTATGGATGATCAAATTAATATGAGCTCAGAAGGCTCTACCAAAAGTGGGGCCTAAAAAGCTTATGGGAATATTAGTAATGGAGATGACACGATAATAAAAGTAATAGTAATAATGAGAGTATTGGAAATAGTCCTATACAATGCAATAGAAGTATTAATTATACTAAAGGCAGTAAAAGTAGTGGTAATGATTCATGTTATTAGCAATAACACTAGCACTTAAATGTAATGACAATGGTAATAATCATAGTCATGGCAACAATAGTAGGACTAATAATATTAGCAATAGCCATAACAATAGTTGTAGTACTTGGAGTTGGAGGAGGATGATTTATAGTAGTAGTAGTAGTAGTAGTAGTAGTAGTAGTAGTAGTAGTAGTA
>NW_025365363.1:0-7175 GCF_016433145.1 Gracilinanus agilis | reverse complement strand
AAAGAAAAGAGTACTTGAATGAGATGGAAAGGCTGAAAGCCTTCTGTTAACTTTCAGCAGATTTGCCTACAAGCAGTAAGCCTGCCAAGAAGCCTACCCACTTCCTTAGTTCTCTATGAGGGTTGTTTCCTATTTCCTATGAGATTTTTATGCAGTTAAACCATCCCACTGCCTTATGTTTCCTATACAAAATTTTTTAATGTAGAAAAAAATATCCCACTCCCTTATTACTTCCTACATGAAGTTTTGATGTGGACAAACCATCCTACTTCCTTCTTGTTTCCCACACAAGGTTCTGATGGGGACAAACCATCCCATTTCCTTATTATTTCCTACATAAGGTTTTTATCTATCCCTCTTGCTTTTTATTTTTGAACCAGACCTGTGATTTTATGGATATAAGGAACTCCCAGAAAGCAAGTTGACATGTTCTCTGCAATATAGAATCCAGGGTTGACCTGAGAGGTTAAGTGATTGGCATGGGATCATATAGCCAATGTGAGGCAGAGACCACTATGAAACCCAGGTTTTCCTGACCTCAAGACCAATGATCTATCCAATTCACTAGGTTTCCTCATGCATTGCCCCTCATATGTGGTCCCATTTCCTTACTGTTTTCTTTGTCATTTTTATGTAAATAAATAATTCCACTCCCTTTTTTCCTTTTGCTTTGAAATTATTTTCTCCTTTATATAGTAATATTATTTTCTAATCAAATCTACCTTGACAGTGAACTCTACATAACTTACATTTGAACATGTTAGAGAAATCTAGTCTCCCTGGAACTATTTTCTTCTCTCTTCCCAAAGATATAGTTGATTTAGACCAATTCATTACATTTATCATCATGGGCAATTCAAAGAGCTCTTACTTGTTTAGTTTATTTTTTGCATAACAGTTTAATTTAGTCTAAATTTACTATTTAAAAATTCTAAAGCCTTTAAGGTCTTGCTAATTATGCTTACCTAATATTATTATCCTATTGAAATTCCCTGAAGTTATAACGAATGTGACTGGCCCTTTTTGGTTGTTAACTTTTATTTTTCTTTCAACTAAATTATAGTCACAAAGAAAAATGGTTTCCCTCAATCATTGCTTATGGTCATATGCTCCTAACATAGACATCCAACTCTTAAAATAGAACTTAGGCTGAAGATGTCATATTCTTCTTATTAGTAACTACATCTCACCAATGAGTACAGTATGAATCTGAGTGGCACAAGAGCTCTAAAATCAGTCCGTTTTCAAGCACTCATTATGTACTTACTATGTGCCAGGAATATTGCTAGATCCCTTAGTCACCAATTTTTTAAATCCTTTTCTTCTGACTTAATATCAATTCTGATAGAAGAACAATAAAGGCTATGCTACTGGGGGTTAAATGACTTGTCCAGGGTCATACAGTTAGGAAGTGTCTGAAGCCACATTTGAACCCTGGCTCTCCTGACTCTAGACCTCGTAAAGCATTTATTAAGTGCTTACCATGTTCCAGGTACTATGCTGAGTACTAGGAATACAGAGAAAAGTCAAGAAATAGTCCCTGCCTTCAAGAAGTATTCACTCAGATGGGGGAGGCAACATGTAATTATATAGTTACACATAAGAGATATACAGAGTGAATTGATGGGATAATTGGAAAGGTAATCTGGTATTAATAGCTGAGAGGATTGGGGAAAGTCTCCTGCAGGAGGTAGGATTTAAGAAGAATCTTAAAGCCAGGTGTTAGTGATACAAAGGCCAAAGTGAGAAATTTAAAAAGTTAAAGTGAATCAATCGCTGCCCTTAAGAGACCAGAGCTCAAGTGACCTGTTGGTCATGTCTATTCATTTGGTTTTCCATAGTAATGGAGCCCTTCTTCTCTTTATGCTCTCTGGCTCACTAGGTTTTAAAGTTCATAGGTAGCCATCAACATTTTATGACATATGCAGAAAAAATGTCCCACTCCTTTATTGCCTCCAACATGAAGTTTTGATGTGGACAAGCCATCCCATGACATAAAATGTGCCTCCCTCCATGAAGGGAGAAGCGCACCATGCCAAAATGACCACGAACTGGAAAATCTCAAAAGAAATAATCATAGGCATCATTTGGAATTGTCAGGGGAAAATGGCAGGTAAATGCAGCTGAGCCAATTTGGTTTCAAAACCTTGATCAATGGCCATTGTATGTTCTGGTTCCTAGAAACAAGGATTTAGTACTAAAGGAATCTTTTTTTTTAAACCCTCACCTTCCCTCTTGGAGTCAATACTGTGTATTGGCTCTTCTGAGTGGTAAAGGCTAGGCAATGGGGGTCAAGTGACTTGCCCAGGGTCACACAGCTGAGAAGTGTCTGAGGCCAGATTTGAACCTAGGACTTCCAGTCTCTAGGCCTGGTTCTCAATCCACTGAGCTACCCAGCTGCCCCCTTAAGGAATCTTATTAGTTGTCAGGAACAGCCTCATTGTTTTACAGATGAAATTAGCTAATTTGTCCAAAGTCATCCAGGAAGAAATGACAGGGCTTAGAATTCGAACCAAGTTCCTCTAACTCCTGGCAGCATTCTTCCCACTGTACCATACTGCCTTCCTGGAAACACAACCCACAGGAAACCAATAGGAGAGAACGGACACTTTTTTTTGTATTTTCTGGAAAATCTGATGCAGAACATTTAAATTCTATTTCTAGCTACTAACAGTGACTTCTTATATGAGCAAATATAGTCATAGCAGATACTCAGGAACTCAGGTTAGCCTAAATTCAATTAATATTTTTTTCTAATACATGAGTATTTAGTCCCAAAATATTAGAATTTGTTTCAGTGGGAGGCAGAGACCTGGCAAGGAGGACCCTAGGAATTCTACAACTCAATCCATTTTGGGTTTATAAGAACATCCTCAGAACTTTGTCTCAATATTACTGGAGGACCTTCATGTATCAAAGACACACAAAAGCTACTGGAGAGATGAAAAAATGTTCCCAAGTGAGATAAGAACTATCAAAGGAAAGGATATTATCGAAAGGGCATTCTCCTTTAAAGAAGGACTACTGTGATTTCAGTTGGGAGGTAATGTCCTCTAGTGCTAGATGTCTTAGAGAAACTGTTTATAGCTTGAGAGCTAAGAGAGCAGCCCAAGGCTCAGAGAGGTCAACAAAGCCTCACATTTATCACCATCATATTGTAGGCTATGAATCCCAATGGCCCACGCTGGATGCTGACAGAACTTTATCAGGGAGATAGAGTTTTATGATACAGAGAAGTCAAATTAAATAGGTCTCTGATACAATCAATACTCAATTAATTATTCAATTAATTTAAAAGAATTTATTAAGTATCTACTGTATTCCAAGCTATCTGCTACTCTCTGAAGATACAAAGACAAAAATGAAACAATCCTTACCCTTAAAGGAGCTCACATACTGTAATCAAGCATTCGATGTTTTCTTACATTTCATCTATTTATGAAAATATCCATAACTCATTAAGGAGCCATCATTATCAACCTATATCATCCGACCTGGGTCATTCTGCCAGAGAAATAACAAAATGGAACCCATGGAAGCAAGGCAACATCCCTGGATGTGAAAAACCACATCTATTAACTATTTTAGAAGTTAAAACACGTTTTTAATTTAACCTTGTAAATACATGAGAAATATCTAGTTATTTCTTAGTCCATTGTTCTCTCTCTCCCCAGTAGCAAAGCAGAAATACATGATCCATCTTAAGAAGTTAACATAAAAAAAAATCCAATCTTGCAGAGAAGATATATTATACGGTGAACGGTTAAATCACATAGGAAGATGTCCATTTCTAAATTGGGTTCCTTTAAGTGACTTCCCTTTTAAACTTCCATTTTGCTTCTAAATCATTAACCAAAAATGGACAGTCAGGGTCTGGGGAAAGTTAAATGGAGCAGCTCCAAACTAAGGTACTCAATTGAATTCAACAAAATTTTATTAAGTGCCTGCAATATGCTGGGCACTGTGTTTAGGCACTGCAGATACAGAAGCAAAAATGAAATAGTTGCTGCCCTCCATGAGCACAGACACAAACTATTTGCCAAGAATTAGGCATCTACTGCCAGTTAAAGACCAGTGAGAAACCAACTGGAGGATCTTTGCCATCAGGATGGTAGACACAAGAGAGTATCATTGACAAATTTTCATTAGCACATCAACTTTTCAGAGAGATGACTATCACACAAAGCACCCATACAGTCCTTTTCCACAGTACCATGATAAACTGGTGTTTTCATTCAACACACAATACAAAAAGAACTTAAAGTATTTCTACATTTAACCAAGAGGGAATATATTCACATGTTTGTGTTGGGAAATCTCATAAGTGCACAGGCATACAAATATACATTATGATTGGCTCATCCTAACTAGAAGATGTATACTGTGAGACAGAAGCCATTCCCACTACCCTCTGTGTGAGTTATTTCCTTGGTCTACCTGTGAGAAATAAAGGATTCGCTATAAATAATCGAGGATGAACAAGAGTCCCAATGGCATTTTGACAGTAGAAATTATTCAAAGGTCCTTCCAGAATGGGGAGAAAACTTGAGCTTTTAAATTAAAGATAGCTGCATTAGGAGTGAGGGGAGAACCTTGATAGTGCTGGTAGGCTCATTTTTGGTTTATTTTTATTTTTTTGGTAGGCTTGCTATTCCCATTTTGTTGCAAGGCTGCACTGTAATTGGTCTGCTTGTGCAGCTAAATTAAGCTTTCTGATACCTGTGTTCATTTGTTCTCAGCTGGTGAATGAGCAGCAAGAAAGCAGACCCCTTCTCAGCCCTTCTATCGATGATTTTCTCTGTGAAACCAAAGCGGAAGCTATTGCCAGGCCAGTAACATCAAATACCGCAGGTAATTCATTTTCTCGATCTCATTAGATCTCAAATAGAATTAATTTGGGCAGTCATGAAATTCAGATTTTCTTCCCATGGTGCACTTACATGTTTGCTTCCAAAAAGGGAGAAGATTATTGCCAACCACACAAAGCTTTATAATACCATATGTGCTGTCAGATATAAACCTGCAAATTAGTTTTCATGGTGTGACGAATTGTAATTTATGTACCCAGACCATTTTAATGGAAGGAGAAGGAGTCAACATGGTTGAGAAATTTTCTTTCTCTTCAAATGTATATATATATACATATATGTATATATATATATACATATATATGTTATGTGTCTATATCTCATATGGGGGGAAAGCAGTGTGGCATAGATAGAGAGCTCGCTGGCCTTGGAGGAAGGAAGATCCAGGTTTAAAGTCCTTCCTCTAATACAGATGAGCTATGTGACCTTGGGAAAGTCATTTTACTTCACAGCACCCCTAAGAGATTCTCTAACATTATACATTTTGCAACAGCTGTCATAAATTGGCAGAGGGAGTTTCTATATCATGAATTACTGTTCTGATGAAACCAGAAGCTAGAAGAGGCAGTGCAAGTTGGGGAAGGATGAAATAGATAGCATTTGAAAGATCTCTTCATAAGGAAAAGATTGTTCAGATGAATACTATAGTCTATTCGTCTCCATTCATATTTATAGGAAAAATTTTTTCATAAAATCAAATAATGTAGGCAATTCCTTCGAGATGAAATGAGATCTGATGTGACAATGCAAAGCTTATTTAATTTCCTTCACAAAAATCTGGTACTTGTCATGCATACACATACCCACAAATGCATACATCCACAAATTTTGACAATTAAGTCCACCAGGAATTAACAAATTTGATTTTAATTTAAGCAATAATTAAATCTTTATAATTTAATCACTAATAAATGATATTTACTTACATCCTTTATCAAGAAGAGGAGAAAAATTCATGAAACTAGTGAGACAATCTTGAGAAAGAATAAGAAAAATATTTTTAATAAAAACCCAAACGTGATTTTGGTTGTGCATGATATAGTTACTAACTGAAAAAGAAGATTCACGCACACATCCCATAAATCATTTCCATTCAGTTTGCTTCAAGCCTAGTGCCCCATGCTTGCCGGGTAAATGCACCCTTTTATTAAGCATCTTGGTATGCTAAGAAAACTACCCTTTAAGAGAAAAGGAACAGAAAGTCCAAAAATATACCAGAAGAAAATGTTATACTAGAAAGTCAGACAAAACTCCTTTCTAATACATTCCTTTTTCACATGAATTTAATATTTCCTCTTCAATTGCCTCATCTTCTTGAATCAAAATTTTTTGGGGGGAAGTCATCAACGAAGAAGAAAGACAGCATAGCAGAGTGGGTAGGAAGTCTGCCTCAGGACCAGGACCAGCTGGGTTCGAGGGCAGCATCCTGACCTGCCAGCTGTGCTTCCCTGGGCAATTCACCACCTCTCAGGGTTCTAAGCAACTCTCTAAGACTAAATCTCAAAGAAGGTGCCCAACTCAGTGAAGAGGGAGGATTCACTCATCTGAAAGTTTGCTATCCCAATGGAAGCACAAGGCTAGTCTCTAATCTTGTCGACTAAGAAAAGCAACAGAGTGTCCTGTCCTTGACCACAATACAAAAAAGCTTGCAGACCATAGAGTGGGTCAGCTTCTTTGTTTCTGAATTGCATATGAGATATGGGAAGAGACCAGATTTATTTAATCTTCATCCTTCATATCCACTCTGAGAACCATCAAAAGTGACCACTACCTCTTAAAAAGGCAGACGCGTAGACATTCCTTGCTTTTGCTTTTGTAATGCTTATAACACAGACATTGAAGTTCATTTATAGCAACTGCACACACTTAGCAGGGTCAAAATGAAGGTAGGGTGACCCAGACTTTGTTCCAGGCCACCGAAATTTAAAGGGCAATGAGAGCATTTACGTTGCTTCAGGAGCAGAAAAATAACCAAGCTCAGGAGGGAGAGGATAGAAATGGAATAATTACTTATTAAGTGCCTATTATGCGCTAGGCATTGTGCTCATGCTTTCAAATTTTATCTTGGGGGCAGCTGGGTGGCTCAGTGGATTGAGAACCAGGTCCAGAGATGGGAGGTCCTAGGTTCAAATCTGACCTCAGACACTTTCTAGTTGGGTGACCCTGGGCAAGTCACTTCACCCCCATTGCCTAGTCCTTACCACTCTTCTGTCTTGGAACCCATAGACAGTATTGATTATAAAATGGGAGGTACGGGTTTAAAAAAAAAACAAGAAAGAAAGAAAGAAAGAAAGAAAGAAAGAAAGA
>NW_025365362.1:0-1220 GCF_016433145.1 Gracilinanus agilis | reverse complement strand
GGGGATTAAGCTTAGTATGGTAATAAAGTGGTTGTAATAAGGGAGTAGGCTAGAGGTAATATTGTAATAGGGGATAAGGCAGGTAAGGGACTAAAAGTAGTGTGAATAGGGGATAAGGCACTGTGGATAGGATTTGTGGATCCCTAAGGCAGTAAAGTAGATAAGGAAGGTACAATGGTGAAGGTGGTAAATTGAGGTGGAAGGAGAAGTAAGGGAAAGTCTGAGTTTAGGGAATATAAACAAGGAGCTATAAAGAGTTGCAAGGGAGAGGATGAGATGTTTTGGGCAAGCAGCTACAGCCTGGGAGACACAGACTGGGACACAGGTTTGAGACAGAGTCACTAAAGGGAAACAGACTGAACCCTTAAAGTAGGAAGGGCCCTTCTACAGACAAAGGTTAGGGCCAGCCAAGAATGGCTTGGAACTGACTAGAGGGCTTTCTGGTCAGTTTCTCAGGTTCACAAAGGAAGAGTCCAGAGGAAGTATTGAGATTGCACTTCCTCCAAAATGGATGCCTCCAATTCCCTTCAGGAGCCAGAGACAATATTATTCCTTTCTCCCCTTCTCCCTCTCTTATCAATCAACTAATGAATTAGCCAAAGGTTTGATTAAGTGACAAACAGGGTTTACTGAGTTTTAGGGTTGATTGGAAGGGATGGAGGGATACAAGGTAACTCTAACAGCCGCCTAGAGAAAGCTTCAGGTGGGGGAGGGAGACAGGAATGTGAGACTGAGAAAGGACCTGCCTAACTCAGCCCGAGAGTTTTTGTAGTCTATAGGGTTAGGGAAGTTGGATACAATGATTCAAGAGAGAATTTGTAATAAGGGTAAGCCCTACTTGACTACCGGGAAACTAAATCTACCAAGTTTGAAAGCTAACACCCAGATCCACCCTCCTTTCAGAAACTCACAGAAATTCAGGAATGGAAAAATGATGATTGGGAATAGGGAGGTTAGGGAGATCCAAAGGAAATAGTTAAGCTAACAAATTTTAAGAGAAAAGCTACAGAATATAGGCCAAGTTTTCAATCCAAAGATAGAGCTCAGTTGCCCTTCTACTCTCATCGAGTCCCCAGGGTCAACTGCCCCTCTTCAGGATTCTAAACCCTTTTCAACTGTCAGAAACTCTGCAGTAAGGCTTTGCAGGGTTAATATGCACCCTTTTGCACTACGGTATATATCTGGTTTGTACATACTTGCACTTAAGCCTCTCCCCATCT
>NW_025365361.1:0-5023 GCF_016433145.1 Gracilinanus agilis | reverse complement strand
GGAGAGGAGAGGAGAGGAGAGGAGAGGAGAGGGAGAGGAAGAGGGGTTTCATGTAGAACTTCATCTGGAATAAAATTTAACCCTTCACATTTACAGAGGTCCCAGGATAGATTTTTCTGAGACTTTGAATACTATGAAATCCTATAGAAATTGGGGGGAAATAATCATACTGTTGATTGTTTTTTCTGATTCACAAGTCAGTACCATTGACGTCATTTTGTATTTGTTGATTTCTTAAGTTTTTAGATCCTAATATATGCTGTATAAAAGTCCTGAATAAGTAGTGATATGGGATCTAAAGTCAAAAATATAATGTTTATACCTCTAAAATGTCTCTAAAACTACTACTTAGTTAATAAATGGTCATATTTTTTCCTTTTATGTTTAAAGAAATCTAAACCCCTTGCTCTATGATACAAGTAATGTGCCTTAAAGCTTCAAAGGATAAAGTGCTTTGTGTGCCTAAACTAGCCAAGTATTTTAATTTCTGTATTCTTTTTTCTAACTGAGCCTACTTGTCTTGTCATGTGAGTTTGCAATTCCATTAGGTTATTCTTACAATGAGAGAGTCAACGGGAAAATTTTGGAGTGCTCTTTGGAAGAAGAACCTGGAGTAAATTTGCCTGGACCTGGGAAGAACAGGGAGCTCTAGAGAAATTTTCTGTATAGAATTTCCTTGTGTAGAAAGGAACATTTTTTTTAACTGTCCAGGGACAGCCAGGTGGCTCAGTGGATAGAGAGCCAGGCCTGGTGATGAGAGGTCCTAAGTTCAAATTTGGCCTCAGATACTCTAGCTGTGCAACCCTGGGAAAGTCACTTGATCCCAAGTGTCTAGCCCTTACTGCTCTTCTGCCTTAGAACCAATACTTAGTAACAATTCCAAGAGAGAAGGCGAGGGTTTTAAAAAAACCTTTCCATATGCCAATTAGATGACTTTATGTTCTGAAGGAATCATGGAAGAGTTTCCACCTTGGACAGATGGATCTCAAAGTGAAAGCATGATTCCAAATCTATCCTAGGTCCTATGATCCTGTGAGAAGGGCTCCTTGTGGCCTGAGAAGCTCTGTAGGGGCCAAGTTTCCAGTTGAGATAGGCTGGAGATTCTTCTTTTTTATTTTTCTCTTCTTTTTGCTTGTGTGTTAAAGAAGGCCATTCCAGTGCTGTCAAACCCTTATTGGATACTAAATAAGCAGTCATCTTTTATAAACTTTATGAAATTCCAAATTTACCTGTGCCTATTTGCCAGGAAACTTTTCAAACAGGGAAAATATATAATGTGGTTTTGATACACATCTAGACGAGTGATGGGCAAACTACAGCCCGTGGGCCAGATGTGGCCCCTGAAAAGTTCTATCCCACCATGAGACATTATTCCTAATCTGATGAATACAATGAGTAGGATACAATACAATGAAACTTTGAAAGAGTTGCCTTAGAAACATTTCCTTTCCTTTGGCCCCCTCTTTAAAAAAAAGTTTGCCCATCACTGCTCTAGACCTCCAAAGATAGTGTCCCCAGTGTGGAAGATAATAAGGAAGCTGCTTCCAAGAGACTGAAGGACTAGAACATGAATGAACATTCTATGTTGGCTTAACACATGCTTTTTCCACTGGCTCTATAGCCAGAACAATCAACATCTTTAAAATAGCCAGACTAAACAAAGGCTTTTAGCATATTTATATTTAAGGGTGATATTTCACTTATACCATGAAGTAAGGAGAGAGGCCCCGAAGGTTACTTCCTTCTCTTACTCCCGTTAGTTCACAGGACCCCAAGAAACACACCTGGGTCTTTGGCCTTTTGTTTATTCTTTTCTAATCTAGATGCATGGAATAGTCACTGACCCAGCCTAGGGGGTCAGGACAAAGGGATTTAGCAGTCTAGAAATTCCAAGCAGGTGTTTCATCTATCCCAACAGGGATGTCCTGAGGAGCAGGAATCCTTGAAAACCAACCCAACAGAGCTTTGGATTTTTATTTGGTGGAAATAATGCTATATAGAAACTGAGAGCCAGGCCTAGAGATGGGAGGTTCTGGGTTCAAATCTTACCTCAGACACTTCCAGCTGTGTGACCCCAGGCAAGTCACTTAATCCTTGGCAATCCTGATTGCCAAGCCTTTACCACTTTTCTACTCTGGAACCAATCCACAGTATTGATTCTGAAACAGAAGATAAGGATTTTTAAAAAGACAGAAAAGGAATTTAACTATGAACCTAATTGCCTCTACCCTGAGGTGCAACTCTTAAATCTTGAATGAATCTCCATGCTATTTTCCCTTGGGCATCAAACTTTGCTTTCTTGATTGGCATTATGGGTGTATTATACTCAGATATAATTGGCACCAGGATTTTTTGTTCCAGCAAACTTTGGATTATAGGTCTTATGCCTTTGATAGCTTCTTTGCTAAGCTTATATTGCGGTATTCTCAGTGGTATCCCTTGCTTTACTTTGACCTTCATTGGTGTTGTAGATTTCAACAGGTGGTACATGGGGATTTTGCTTTGTTCTTGCTATATTTTTATGACTATCAATGGTTCTCTAAGAATGGGAGAGATACAACTGGTGAGAGCTCAGAAGAAATCCCAACCTTTTCAGGAGATCTCTGAGGAAAGTCAACCCTAAGAGAATGGAGTCAGAGTCCAAATCATGCCGCACAGAAAAAAAGGAAATTCTTTCCAACGCTCTTCTGCATTCCATACAAACACACAACTGAAATGTTCCTAAGTATAATGCCAATCAACCTGAGAACAACACTTAAAAGGCTCCCAGAGATCTACTGACTTTTGACCTACTTTACACCAGTAACCAAAAGTGTCAAGTTCCCTACACCTTTATTTGGCACTTAGCATCTGCTGCCATTGAGTATTTGTTGGTATTCTTGTTGCTCAGTCTTTCACATCCAACTCTTTGTGAAGCTGGGGACCAATACGCACCAAGCCCTTCTGTTCTCTACTGTCTCTCTCAAAGTCTGTTCAAGTTCACGTTCAATGCTCCCATGACACTATCCATCCCTCCATCATATCCTCTGTCATCGCCTTCTCCTTTTATTTTCAGTCTTTCACAACATTAAAGTCTTTTCCAATGAGTCCCATCTTCTCATTATGTGACCAAAGTGTCCAACTTGTTCTTTCAACTAGATAAATGGTGAGCTAAAGGGGCAGGAGCCAGAGACCCAGCTGTGAGTTCCATGATATTGGCAGTTTGACACAATGGGAGAAAGGGAGGAGTGTTTTGGTCAAACATTCTTATACAGGCCATGGTCTAAGAGTGAAGGGAGTATCTCACAACCAAATGGAAGTCTTTGTGACCCCAGAGGTATAGGTCTTAAAACAGGGAGAAGCATCATCTAAAGGAAAACCAAGATTGGCAGCTAGGATTATTGATCAGGATTTGAATGGATAACATTGAATGGACCAACGTCCAAAGAAGAACACAAATTAAGATAAGGGGCACATCAAGACTGGATGTAGAAAGTAGGAAGTGAAGGCCAGGATTTAGGAATCAAGGGTCTGGTGTCACAGAATTATAACCCATCAGAGTCGGAAGAGACCTCAGTGGCCATCTAGTCCTGGATGAGCAAAAGGATATTTACTGAGATAAAGAATATTCCAATTTGCTACAGTTGCTCTGGTTTTTAAGAGAGAGACTAGGTACATGGTTAGGCCCCACCCTCCAACTTTTCCTCAATTCCCTTTAACTGGAATACTCCCATGCCACTGATTATCTTCCATAGCAACCATGGGCTCTACGTGGTGGCAAACACCTCTCTGTATTGCCCACAGCATCTCACATAATGTCATCCAGTAGACTCCCAATAATCATGGGATCATAGGTTTAGAGTTAGAAGGGATCCATAGAAGCCAACCAGTCCAACCCTCTAATTTTATAAATGTCTGTTGATTAAAAGCTGAATTCTTCCCAACGAAGTATCCATAGTCTTCCCCTTCTCTTTCCTCCTACCAAAATTTGAATGTAAATTTCTTGAAAATACTTTTCTCATTTGTTTTCTATGTCTCTAACACTGAGCATAATGACTAAATCTTATGCTTTTATTTTGTTTTTGAGACTTTTTCTCTATCTTGTCCAGGCTGGAAATGTAGTGGCCCCTCATGGACACAATCCCACTAGTGACAGGCATAGGATCTTTGACTTGCTTCAATTCTGACCTGGATCAAATCACCTCTCCTTAGACAGTCTGGTCCCCACATTCACAGGCATTCCCCAGTCTCCTACTCCTCAAAGCCCACCATATTAATGTCAAACATCCAATCAACTTAGCCCACTGGGGCTCAGAACTCCCAAGTTCAACCAATCCACCAACCTCAAACTTCCTTGAAGCAGGGGTTACAGGTTTCTGCCACCACACCTGGCTACAACATTTTTATTAAACATTTTTAAATGAATTAAATAAGGATTAGAAACATACAGTTGCGATTTCATAGATTTCAGATTTTGTGCTAGGCAAAAGATTCCCTAACTTTATTCATTGCATTGTTCTAGTCATTTTCTTGACCCATTAGAATGTAAGCTCCTTGAGGTCAGAGACTGTCTCTTTTTCTTTATATTTGTATCCCCAGGACTTAGCACAGTGCCAGGCATATAGTAAGCATTTAATAATTTTTTTTTCTTTCCTCTTTCCTTCATTTAACCACACTAAACCTTATTTTTGACATCTGTAAAATGAGTATGATAGAACCTATAGTATTTACATACCAGGATTGTGAGAAACAAATGAAAATAAAACACTTTGTAAGCCTAAAAGTGCTCTAATAAATTAATAATTTCAAGAAAGGCCAAGGAGCAGCCAGGTAGCTCAGTGGATTGAGATCCAGGCCTAGAGACGGGAGGTCCTGGGTTCAAATCTGACCTCAGACACTTTCCAGCTGTGTGACCCTGGGCAAGTCACTTAACCCCCATTACCCAGCCCTTACCATTCTTCTGCCTTGGAGAGAAAGAAAGGAAGGAAGGAAGGAAGGAAAGAAGGAAGGAAGGAAGGAAGAGAGAGAAAGAGAAAGAAAGAAA
>NW_025365360.1:0-3057 GCF_016433145.1 Gracilinanus agilis | reverse complement strand
AAGATACAAGTCATTTATTACTAAACTTCACCTTCTTCTCAAAGTAACTTCCCTAACAATTTGATAATTTTCAATTATTAACCTAATAGGCTGTTTGGAGAGATGGAAACATTAATTTTACAATTTGTATTAAGTGCTGATTATGGGAACTTGTCACAAAAGAGAAGGCAGATAGGGAAAATATTTCCTCATGTCCAAAGGGACACATAGTGAGGGGGCTCCATGTACAGGCCAAAGCTGTCACCAGGATATGCCATTGTTGTGTCACTCAAGGATTAGTAGCCTAGATTGTCAGAAGAGATCCAGTCCAGGTTGAGCCCTAGAATTGCCTCTCTAACCATCACAGAACATTCTCTATCTTTTGCGTATTACATCATCAGTGGATCCCAGAAGCCTTTTCCTTCCTTAAAAGACAAGTCTTACCCATTACAGCTCAAAGAAATTCTGCTAAGCAGCAGTCTAGAAACAAATTTCCATACCCTCAAACAAGCCTTTCACAGCCCTACCAGGTTGATAACTTAGTTATTCTTACATATTGTGGCAATAATTAACATAACACACTTTAGTCACAAAACCTGAATTAAGGAAAAGGAGTGCTGGATTGAGTAGCTCCATGGTAAATATAAATCATGGCTGTATTATCTCTTGGACCTACACCATCTGAAGGACTAAGAAAAGGCCATACAGAAATCTCTTCAGGGTAACTTTCCAGAGAAATTCCATAATCATTTGTGATTTTCCCAACACCACATACATCAATTTCAGAAATTATCCCTAGGTCAAGGATCCAATTATAAGAGTAGAACATCTATCTATTCTCTTTCACCTCCCTGTCTGTTCTCTTTCATCTCTCCTTCTCTCTCCTTCTCCTGCTCTCTTTTTCCATTAAAACCCTGTGCTTCAAAATCAAAATACAACTTCCATTCACCCATCACAAATCTGCATACTCAAGACATTAGAACAAGTCTTTCTTTCTTCTGTATTCAAATACAACATACCTCTTCACTTTCTCTGATTCTCTGTTACCATAATAAAAATAAACGTACCATTTGGTATCCCTTCAAATGGTAATCAATAATTCCCAAGAATTAAGACACTGTACCTTTAGCATAGTGCTCATCAATTATAAGTTTCAGTTCATAGTACACATTGTTAAACTGAGGTAACCACTGAGGATTGAACAAAATCTATGGTACAGTCATGTTTACCATGAGCTTTTGCTTACATTCAAACAACATTTAAAGCACATGTTTTAGCAACAATTCACATAAAAGTCATACTTAAAAGGAATATCATAAAGCATGTAGTATTATAGGGTCTATTTTAATTACAAGATTTGAAATCTTTTAAGCACCATAAACCTTAAAGCAAACTTTAGACAAACAGGCTGCTTATCTATTTTCAAGACCAGGAAGTTAAATGTAATAATAAAGTTAGACAACTTTAATACAATGAGATGAAAACCATTTGTGATAATTTTAAACAAAAAAAACATTTTTGGTCAGTTTAAACACTTAAACTTATTTTTTTCTTTAAATCTCTTATGATGGAAAGATAAATAAGGATGGAAAGCAGTCTTTTGAGACTGTACTGCTAAAAAAACTGTTTTGTAAAATATCCATAGCTTTTATATCACCTTTTACTTGCTTGAACATCTTCTTAAAACCTCTGAAGTATACAATTAAACTATACTCATCTTTAAACTCTTTAAGATCATACTTATGTACTGTGTTGCTATATCAGTCCCTAAGTATCAATGTGGAACAATTATAACTACTTCTTTCTCCTTCCTGTGTGCAAGGAAGGGATTAATAGCTTGTGAGCAATTTATCCCAAGGCTGTTTGGCTTGATTTAGTTTTATTACTTAACAACCTTGTCTCTTATCTCTCTTTAACAAGTAAGATCACCACAATTTAAAATTTCACATGTATGAAAGCCTTCATAATAAATTATTCTCTACAGATTTTAGTTTGAACTTTAAAACTTCCAAATAACTTTAAGTCCTTTAGTAATCTTTCAGTATGTAAACAACTGAATTTCAAAGCATTTACTCTTATTCCTTTCAAAACTCTATTTAAAACAGAATAGAAGCTCCAGTTTAGTTTCTTTTTACCTCAGAAGATTGTTACATAACTGATTAAATTCCATCAATATTATTCTGATTTACCATATGTTGTATCTATTTTACACTAGAATTCATACCTATTATTTCTTTATCCATTACTCTTATTTCCTCTGGCTTCTCCTCCTTTACCATTATTGGAAAAAAGAGGACAGTACTATATTTAAATGCATGTAATCCTTATGTCAAATCCTATTAGATTCCTGGGCTGGTCAAATTTTCTTTGTTAATTTCATACAGTTCACATAGCATATATCCTTCACCTATTCAGGTGGAAAACAATTCTCTTTTTAGTCTAAATGCATACATATTTTGTATTCATTCATCATTACTTTCTAGCAATTTGAGTCTTAATACATGTTAATCTCTAGATCATGAATTCCTTCTTTTTTTAGATTTAAATATTTTATTTTTTTAGATAAATTTTCCATGATTCCATGATTCATGATTTTACTTTCCCCTTCACCCTCGGACCTCCTACCCCATAACCAACACACATTTCCACTGGTTTTAACATGTGTCATTAATCAAGACTTATTTATTGATAGTTGCATTGATGTGGTTGTTTCGAGTCTACATCTCCAATCATGACAGCATCAACCCATGTGTTCAAGCAGTTGTTTTTCTTTGATGTTTCAACTCCTGTAGTTGAAACTCCATCCTCTGAATGTGGGTAGTGTTCTTTTCCATAAATCCCTCAGAATTGCCCTGGTTCATTGCATTGCTGCTAGTACAGAAGTCCATTACATTCAATTTTACCACAGTGTAGCAGTCTCTGTGTAATGTTCTTCTGGCTCTGCTCCTTTCACTCTGTATCAATTTCTGGAGGTCCTTCCAGTTCACATGGAAATGAATTCCTTCTTATACATTGTACACATTTAAATATATATATATATACATATATATATATGTGTGTGTGTATATATATATATAT
>NW_025365359.1:0-1743 GCF_016433145.1 Gracilinanus agilis | reverse complement strand
CCCTCCCTCCCTCCCTTCCTTCCTTCCTTCCTTCCTTCCTTCCTTTCTTCCTTCCTTCCTTCCTTCCTTCCTTCCTTTCTTCCTGTCCCTTCCTTCAATCCTCCCTCCTTCCCTCCCTCCCTCCTTCCCTCCCTTCCTTCCTAGATTCAGCAAAGTATTTTATAAAATATTTCATGTCATTGTCATAGAACGGATGGCGAGATAGAGACTAAATGATGATAGTTCCAAAGCCATGGAAATATAGTGGTTGAATGGCTTGATTTGATGATGAAAAGCCTTGAGTCCATGGCCATAGGAATCAGTTGATAAAATTAGTCTGGAGAAGAGAAGATTCAAGAGGCACATAATAGCTGCCATTAAGTACTTGAAAGGTTAATGTGTGGAAAAGAGATTAGAAGTCTTTCTGGTTGGTCCAATAGGGAGTTAGGAACAATGGATAGAAGTCACAATGAAGAAAATTTGGGGTTGATGCCAAGGAAGAATGGTCCAGTGGTAGAATGGGTTGCTTTGATAGTTGTTTCCTCTCTTTGTTGTTCAGTTGTGTGACTCTTCGTGACCCCATTTGGGGTTTTCTTGGCAAAGATACTGGAGTGGTTGCCATTTCCTTTTCCAGTGACTTGCCCAGGGTTGCACAGCTAGTAAATGTCTGTCGTACTTGAACTCAGGTCTTCCTCACTCCAAGCCCAGCATTCCACCTGCTGTGCCACCTAGCCGCCTCTGAGTCAACTAGTTGCCTTTCTCTCATCTGAGATCTTAAAAAAAACAGATTGGGTGACTATGTGGAGAGCATGATGTTTTTATTTTTATTTTTCTGTTATGTTGAGCTTAATTGTTGTTGAGGTTTCTTCTAACACTAAAATATTCTGTCATTTTGCAATCCGTGTGCTCTCTATCTCATAGGACTGTTTAGAGGATAACACGAGATGATGTGAGGGTTTATAAACTGCAAAACATACAAATCTCAGTAATGGTGCTGATTATTTACGCTCGTCTCAGCAGGAAAGCTCTTGAAATTATAATATCCGCATCCACTCCGGGGATTTGCTCAAAAGATAACGACTGTGAAACTAGATATTTATTTCTAGTTTGGTGTAGACTGAAAGTAGCAGCTGACCAGGGCGGTCTGGACAGGGTAAAGGAGACAATTTTCTTGGTCCACCTAAGTCACATCTTCACAGTGGGGCTTCATGGTTTGATTTGGAATGAATTCTCTGAAGATCATAAACCTATAAGTATTCATGCATATATGCAAATGGAATCACAAAAATTTTGATAAAGTATCAAAGTACAAAAGAACATTCCATATTTAAATAGGAAATGGCTTTTGGATAGTCTTGCCTCTGTGTTCACCTCCATGCAGAGTTTCTTGAAAATTTATTGTTTTAAGAAAATGATATGCTTAATAGACAGCCTTTCAGCTGCTGCTCTTCTTGTCTTGGCTGGATAACTGGAGAACTTCATCTAGAGGCCAAATAATGGACGTCTCCTAAAGTTGAAAGTCATTTTGATCATATAATTGATAAAATGTGTGTCTGACTAACTTGATATGATAACAGGACAAGTAAGATGGAGGCTGAATTTTAAAATTAAGTGTGATTTCTGTATATTTACTCTGTTATTCACCCATTTTAAAAAAATATTTGTAGGAATTTCTGGTGTGGTGTGGTGTGTGTGTGTGTGTGTGTGTGTGTGTGTGTGAGAGAGAGAGAGAGAGAGAGAGAGAGAGAGAGAGAGAGAGAGAGA
>NW_025365358.1:0-3025 GCF_016433145.1 Gracilinanus agilis | reverse complement strand
GAGGAAGGAAGGAAGTTATTTCTCTAGTCCAGGCAAGAGGTGATAAGGGCCTGCATTACTTAGAGTCTTCCCTGAAGTCTAACAGAATGGAAATCTTATAGATCTTGCCATTTAGGGAATATTTCAACACCCACTGTATTATAAGACCTGTCTGTGCAAGGCACTTGGGGGAGATGGTTAGGGCAAATTACACAAGAGCACACAGCATACACTTCCTGCCTTCATGGTCTAATTGTACGGGTAACATGGGGGTTAGACAGTATTCTAGACTTGTAGTTCACATTCTAGGCCTGAGTTCATCTCTGCGTAACCTTGGGCAAAACACATGACCTCTCTAAACCTCAGTTTTATCATCTGTAAAATGGGGATAATAGCACTTGCATGATCTACCCATCAAGGCCACTGGGAGAAAAATGTGTTGCCAGATTAAAATATCACAAAAATGAATGATAATGAGGATGAGGATGAGGATGAGTCCACATATTAAAAAACTGGAATGTAGACAAGAGCCAAAGATGGGCTGGGACAGACAAAGCCAGGGAGAGGCCCTTGTGAAGGGAAGAAAGCTTCATGGAGGGGGTGAGGCTTGACCTAGCCCTGGAAGGAGCCATAGACTTTCCACGGGCAAGGGTGAAAAGCGTGTCCCGCCTTGATTATATTTTTTAGCGTTCAGGCTTCTTAATTATCAAGAAGAGAAATTGTTAACGCAGTAGCTGCTGGTCTGCTAAGGACTCAAAGCCTCCCAATAAGAATATTGAGAAAAGGTGGGGATCTGAAAAGGAGTCAAAAGAGGAGTCTCCGATTTTTACCTTAGATGGCCCATTCTGTCCGCGTCCTGACATGCAGTGCAGAAAAAATCATACACACAGTTTTACTTGCCGATGATTTTGTAATGGGATCCGGATAAAATATCCATTACAGACTCTATTTCTCTAAATGACTCCCAATAGCCTCCTGGAGGGGTCAAGTTGTTTTTGGATTAACCTACCTGCTGGCACCAGAGCTTTTCAGGGCTCAGGTGACCCAGACCAAACACAAAGACTGCCTCAGCCTGGATTGGCCACGTAGGGAATCCAGATAACAGGCCCTATCCAGACCCTATTTCTCCGATCGGCCTTCCACAGAGAAGGAAGATAATTAATGTGGAGGGAGATGTGGTGGCAGGGAGGCCGTAGAGGCAGGTGTAGGGAGGAATTGAACTCCTCCAGTGTTAAATGTCACGGAGTCCCTTAAGCCCATCAGCTGCCCATTCAGACTGATCCTTCTGAGGCTCTTGAAAGCAGGAAGTTCTTAACCCAGGGTCTATCAACTGGATTTTTTAAAAATGTGTTTTGATAGCTAAATTTTACCACAGTTGGTTTTCTTTGTAGCCTCATGCTTTTAATTCTATACATTTTATTTATTTATAGCCACCTGGCTGCCCCCTGCCACATGCATTTATAAATATAAATGGATTTCTTTTTGTTTTTAAAGAAGGATGGCACAGAAGGGCAGCTAGGTGTCTCAAGAGAAAGAGAGCCAGACCTAGAAACAGGAGATGTTGGGTTCAAAGCTGGTCTCAAACACTTTCTAGCTGTGTGACCCTAGGAAAGTCACTTAACCCCTATTGCCCAGCCCTTATTGTTCTTCTGCCTTGGAACCAGTATACAGTATTGATTCTAAGATAGCAAGTAAGGGAGGAGGAGGAGAAGAAAAATAAGGAAGAGGAGGAGGAGGAGGAAAAGGAGGAAGAGGGAGAGAGAATGCCAAGGAAGTCCAGAAAGCAGAGTTATATGGGATAAATTTGAGTAAAGATCAACAGAGAAAGAGAGAGGAGTGCTATTATGATGAGAATAGTCAGCAGACCACTGGAACAGGAGGAAGAAATAGATGAGGAGTTAGAGAAATTGTTCACATGTCTGAAGGCATGCCAGAGCCTTGATGGGGGCTTCCATTGCCATCTGTTAGAGTATTCTCAGGGCCAAAAGCCAAACAGCTAATAAACTCCTGGCCTGCCTTAATGGCACTTTTGTCCTTCAAAAGGACCAGCAAGGAGGAACTGGTTACTGATGCGGAAATGATGGAAACCATATACATCAAAATATTTATCAGCCCTTTTTGTGGCATCCAAGAAACTGGATATAAAGGCTACATCCATCATTTGGGGAATGACTAAGCAAGCGGTGATGCATAAAGGCAATGGAAAATTAGTGTCCTGTAAGAAATGATAGATATAAAGAGAAGCACGAGAAAACTTGGGAATTCATGCAGCTAGGTGGCACCATGGGTCAAGCGCTGGATCTGGAATCAGGAAGATCGGAGTACATATCTAGCCTCAGACACTATCTCTGTGGGCCTGGTCAAGTCACTTAATCTGTTTGCCTCAGTTTCCTCAACTAGAAAATGGGGGTAATGAATAATAGCACCCACTTACCAGGGTTGTTGTGAGGATCCAATGAGATACTGCATGTAAAGCACCTGGTGCAGGGCAGGCTCTATATAAATGCTTGTTCCCACCCCCCCATGCAAAGTGAAGTATGTGGGTCCAGGAATTCAACATACACAATGATCACACTTTTGTGAAAAAAAAAAGAACAAAACCAAAACCAAATGCTATACAATGCCTAATCTTTCTTTTTGGACTGAAGGGGGACGGTGGGTACAAAACTCAGCATGTCCTGCTCAATTGTTTTGTTGTTTTTCACTCCTTTTTCAATTATATCCCATTCTTCATGGCTCCATTTGGGATTTTCTTGGCAAAGATATTAGAGTGGTTCGCCATGCCCTTCTCCAACTTATTTGGCAGATGAGGAAACTGAGGCAAACAGGGCTAAGTGACTTGCTCAGGGTCTCATAGTTGGAAAGTGTCAAGAGGACAGATTTTAACTCAGTTCTTCCTAACCCCAGGCTCATCATTCATTCTATCCCCTGTGTCACCTACCTGCTCTCAGATGGTTTTATTGAACTGCATTTCCTACCCCCCCCCACCTCTCTCTTTTCTTTATTGCTTGCCACAAGGGAAGGGCTTCTGAAGAAAAGAAAGAGG
>NW_025365357.1:0-2258 GCF_016433145.1 Gracilinanus agilis | reverse complement strand
TATATAAAATATACTATTTATATATTATATGTAAATTAGTATTTATACTGTTATACATACTATTTATATATTATATATTTAAACTGTTTTATATCTCTATGTATATAAAACAGCTTAAATATGTATTTGTTAGAGAGCAATGATAGGTTTTATATATAAGAAGGGAAATGAATTGGTCATACAAAAGACATTTTTGATTGACAGATTTGATTTATCTCCAGAATCTTCAAAGGAAGTTGCAAATAATATTTTATATATAAAACCTATTGTAGCTCTCTAACAAATACAGGCCAGGTCAGGTTATGATATAAACAGAGTAAGTTTCCTAGAAACAATTACATATTCAGTCTTATTTTGGCAGGCTCTATAAAAATGGGGACTAGCAATTTAGAACTGAAATGGATGTTCACATATTTCCTTATATACTTCATGTATGGGCAGTAATATCCATGTAGTTTGGGCAATATTAGTCAATAATATTAGTCAATAAATCCTGTAATTTGTTTAATGTGAGTATTGCTGGATCTCTTCCTCAAAACAATGAAGCTGAACTCACATTCTAAGTGAATTCTCCTCAATTCTGATTCACACAGATAGATGGAAAAATTTCATTCTCTTTAGTATGCATTAGTCAAAATCATTTTAAGTGCTATGTATAGTTGTGCTCTGTACACTTTAAAAAAGTAATTAGTGAAATTGGAGATGGTTTGCAGAAGTGCTACAAAACTTGTTAAAGGAATAGAAGGTAGGTCCTGTGAGGAAAGGTTCAAACAAAAGGTTCCCTAACCCAGGTAAGACAAAGAAAGGTTAAGGGGTAATTGGATTACAGTCCTTAAGTAGGTAAATATTCTTCATGAAGGTACTTAATTTTTTCTGTATCTAAAAAAGCATATATTCAAAGGAAGGGAATTGAGTTGGTCATACAAAGCACATATTTGATTGACAGACTTGATATATCTCCAGAATCTTTAAAGGAAGTTACAAATAATATTTTTCATGTGACCAAATTTCCCCTTCCAAACACTCTCTGTTTCATATCTATAGCTAATTTCAGATTTATACCCTTGAAGACTTCCCAATTCACTTCATTCCTGTCCACTTCAGTCAATTCAACAAGTGAAAAATAGAGAACTATATATAAATGGAAGGTGGAGGGAAAGATGGGATAGAGTTAGAGTGAGGGACAAAGCATCTTAAATAAATTTCAGCATTAGCAGCTGGAGGGGGATGGAGACATCTGCTTTCTGCTTCATGGAATACACTGCCATCCTAACTCCAGAACAAACACAATTATAAATATAATCCTAGAAGGAGGTAGGAGTGGAAGAGAGGCAGGTTTTGTATGTCAGGTGGGCCTGAATTCAAGTTTCGAAAGATCTGTGAAAAAAAGGAGAAAAATGGTTAATGTCATAGAATACATTCACGGGCATGTTTATTCAATTTAATTCAATCAACAAGGATTTGTTAAACTCAACAATAAATGTGCAAGGTATTGTGCTAAGGTCTTAGATCTCAGAGGAAGCATTCTAAATTACCAATAGTTTATGAAAGATATTTTTCTAAATCATCAATAATTAGAAAATATAAATTTTTAAAAGTTCTGAGATTCTATCTCATAGCCATTGGATTGGCAAAGTTGACAAAAATGGGAAATGAAAAATGATGGAGGAGCTATGGGAAAATAGGCACTTTAATGTACTGTTGTTTGAGCTATGACCTGATCTAGCCATTCTAGAAAGAAATTTGGAATTATGTCTCCTCAAACTTTAAAACTATTCATGACAAGTAATACTACTACAAGATCTATACTAAAAAAAGAAATCAAGGAAAGAGGAAAAAATAACAGATCTTTTGGATATAGCAAAAATAGAAGCAATTTTATATTGGGGAGTGGTTGAATAAGTTATGATAAATAAATGTGATGGAATACTGTTAAGCTATAAGAAATGAAATAGAAAGCCCAAGGTAAGTTGGAATGCATAGATAGTATCTTTTTCAATTGTTTAAAAGGGCTTAAATGAACATTTTTGAAGCTATTAAACATTTCCTTAATGGGTATGGCTAGAAAATTAGAGCTAAAGTGAAACCCACATCTTACTTCTTTAAAATAAGAAGCTACATTTTTGAGAAATAGTTCAACTTTTTTTTCTGGTGCCAAGCAATCCAAATATATAAATATATTTTAGAGCAAGGTAGTTAGAAATTTAAGAGTTCTCTCTCTCTCTCTCTCTCTCTCTCTCTCTCTCTCTCTCTCTCTC
>NW_025365356.1:0-12262 GCF_016433145.1 Gracilinanus agilis | reverse complement strand
ATGTACAGCTATATTGAGCTTCAAGGTCTGAAGTCTTTTTACCATCCAGTTACCTAAAAACTACATGTGAAAGACTTAAAGACTAACATCAAGGTCTCTGTACTTGGCTAATTGAAGGACCAGAATAGTCCAAAGAGAGGGCTTCTTTTTTTAAAAATGCCATTACAATTTACCTTTTCACACAAATAAGTAATTTCTGCTGGTACTAGATGGATCAGAGAAAGTATTTTCTTTCTTTTTCACTAAAATGGCCATATGTGTAATGTGTTGGAGTTTATTCATCAAGAATGATGCTATAAATGGCATGAAATCAAATATGTTTCTTAGTTAAATCCTTGCATTTAGGTCAATATGTCATACTATAAGTGAAGAATTATCTACCATGGAATCATAGTTTATCTGGTTATGGGTTTTATGAGTTGTCAAATTCTCCATATTTTCATTCTTTGAAAGTGAAGATATTTATTGCTGTAAATATTAGGGATATAATGTGATTTGAGCACTTTTGGGGAAATTCCCAGTGAGACATAAGTTTCCTAACCCAGATAATTACTTATTCACATAGTTGACATAAATATATCACTGTATCTCTTGATACTCTTTGGTCTGCATCATCCTATTAAAAGTGAGCAACTGAGTCCTGTACAGTCTATCATTTATTTAATAACTAGCTAGTGATTTTTATTTCTAAAAAACAATCCTTTTTTCTGGAATGTGGAAAAAACTTAGATGAACAGGGCTAATATTACCTTTAAATCAAATAAACAATACAGTTGGTAAAAATTTTGCTTTCTTGACTCTCTTGTCCTTAACTGTAAAAATTCTAATAAAACTTCCTTCATTCTATTACATCTCTATAATTAATTTTCAAGATGAATTCTCTGATGTGTGTGGGGTGAACTTTTCTTTTTTGTCATTAAAATTTTCATTTGAACATCATATTAATTTAATTTCTGCATGGTTTCTTTATTTGTCATTTCAGGCTCTTATATGTACTTACAATCCCCTTCAGATTCTGGATCTACAAAAGATACCATTCTTTCAGTATTTTGTACTTTAATACCACACTTTTTTAATCCCATTATATACAGTCTACAGAATAAAAGATACTGTAAGAATATTGATTAAGAGAATCCTTTCATGAAGAAATAATGTATAAGTTGTAGTTCTTTCCAAATGTTTTTCAACTCAGTTCATGCATTAAGGAAAAACTACATGAAGGTCTAATTTTTGTTTGGTTTTGCGAGTTTGTGGCCTGTTATTTGAGGGTTAATGGTGACAGATGAATGACTACTCTAAATTAGGTAAAATCCTTTAGAACTGACTTTGCTATTCTCAATATCATCATAATCATTATTTTGAAGCATATTGAAGAATTCAGAGAAATGTAATTTACTTGGGCTAAGAGTACTGCATATTGTATATAAATAAGGTGTCTATGCCACAAATAAGAGTCTTTTTTTCCCCCATTCTAACTCACCCAGATAATTTTTGTCTATTAGAGTAAAGCTGAGTTCATTTCCACCTCAAGATTCTAGGGATGGCTGCAAACATCAGGGTGTGATTAGTCTTCCTTTTTGAAAAAAGTAACCTGTTAAATTTAATATTTTTAATTAAGCTGTATAGAATAGAGATCAATGTTGCATATAATCTCTATGTTCTACTTTGCATATGAAAATGCTCTTTTCTTTGTCTGTAAATTCAGAATTATTTAAAACCAGGAATGAAAAATACAGGGAAATATGCAGTAGTTCAAAATATAAGAATAAAATGAAATGGAAAAATCAAAACTCTCTTCTTGTCTTTGCCCTGGACTTGCAGTTAATGATGGAACAATCAAGAGAAAGCAAAAATAGAAGATACGGGAGAAAATGAATCAGGTGTGGTCATACTTGAGCTTGAAGATCCAGTGTCCTTCCATCATCCAGTTGCCTATGTATATGTAATGATGAGCTGAAGGACTGAAAAAGTAACTTTAAGGTCTCTGTTGCTGGGTAATTGAAAGAGAAGAATAGTTATTTTAAAAAAATATCATTATAATTCACCATATAATACAACTGGACAATCCCTACTCATACTAGATGGATCAGAAAAAGTATTTTCTCTCTTTTTCACTAAAATGTCTTTACATATGTAATCTGTTGGAGTAATCAAGTATTATGGATATAAATGGCAAAAAATCAAATAACATATTTCTCAGTTGAATCCTTGCATACAGGTCAATATATCCTTTTATGAGTTGAGAATAATCTACCATGTCATGATTATTTATTTGGTTGTGAGGCTTATGATGGTGCCAATAAAATGAGTTATCACATGCTCTACACTTTGATTCTGAAAGTGAGGACATTTATTGCAGTGGATATTAGGGATATAATATGGGTTGGGAACCTTTGGAGAAACTCTGAGTAAGAGGTAAATTTTATATCCTAATGAACTATTTATTCATCTACTTAATATAAACATGAGCTTTGTATCACTGGATACTCTTTGATCCACTGTCATCATATGAAAAAGAAATGATGGAGTCCAATAAAATCTATCATTGGCAAGCTGCCAAGCTGATGCTTTACATTCATAAAATCCAGTATTTTGTTCTGGAATCTAATGTGTGGTACAGGGGGAAAAAAGATCCTAGATGAACAAGATTAATTTTAACTTTAAATTCAGTAAAGAATATAGCTGGTAAAAGATAACAGTATCTTGAGTCTCTTGTCTTTAATTGAAAAATTCTAATAAAAACTTTCCTCATTTTTTTATATCCCTACAATTAATTTCCAGGATAAAATCTCTGATATGGGAGAAAATGTCACTATTATCATAACATTTTCATATGGACATTATATTAATTGGATTTCTCTCCAGGAATTTTGCTATTGTGGAGGAAAAACACGAGTTGAATGTAATGGCTTCCTTACATCACTTAAAATTTTGTGATTTCTTTCCAGTAAAATTCCAAGACTGAAAACTTGAGGTCAAGTTGTATATAATGGAATAGGCAAAAAGTAGCAATAAAATAAGGTAGAAAGATATAAAATGGAACAATTATCTCACATAAAAGAGGCATGAGTGGAAGAACTGTCACAAAGAAGAGCAGGAAGGCTTGGCGGTCTGGTAGTACTATGTATAATTAGAATCTCATCCCCAGAACTCTCTCTCCCAGCATCCCACTTTCATTCTCACATTACATCCTTTTTTTCTAGAGATAAAGTTGGTGTGTAACTCCACCTTTTTCTCTTTTTCCACCACTAACATAACTGGGAAATGTTAGCATTATTGCAGATCAAACTAAATAATTTGGAATTATACATACAGAATGGTAGTGTTTCTGGTCAACCTCTCGGTCCTCCTAATACTGGCAATATGACTGAATTTACACAAACGGGTAATTCTGGCAAAAGTATTACATGTAAGCCTGAGTTGGAACAGCAGGCACAAAGCAAGAGTGAAAAATCCATTACTCTTTTTCCCCTTCGCGATCTTCCAATCGTATGTGACAATGGCATTTTCCATGTGAAGCAACATACGAGGTTTAGATCTGAGGATGTGGAAATTTTAAAGAAAAAGATCCCAAATTTCCATGATGATTCTGAGAAGTTTGCTAAGATCTTTAAGGCATTTATAAAAGCCCATGACCCAGACTTTGAAGATTGCTGATATGTGTTGGGTGAGATCTTGTCACACCATGATAGGGCTAAGTTTGTTGAGGAAACCAGGAACACAGAGGGGATGACACCATGGCCAGTAGCCTGGGAGGAACCAGACCTCAATTCAGTTCCCATATAACAAATGTTAAAAAAGGCAAGAAAGTCTCTAATAAAAATCATGGAGAAAAATTCATGGCATCCAAACTCATAGTCTAAATTTGAGAAAATCAGGCAGACAGCAAAAGAGACCCCAGCTACATTTCTGGATAGGATAATTGAGGCAGCTGAGATGTATTTAAATATGAACATATTAGAGGATACCACCATGGACCATGTGAAAAGAATTTTTGTTAGGAATTCTGTTCCCCTGATAAAGAAGTTCTTTACAGATAATTATCCTGATTGGGAACTTTTGAGCCTGGATGAGTTAAAACAAAAAGTCACATATGTGTTTTCACAGGAGAAAGAAAGGGGAAGTGATGAAAAAGATACCATAATTGAAAGCCTTAGGAAGCAGTTAAAGGAGGCAAATTCTAGAGTCAATGAGAAGGAGATAAATGAAATTAAGGCAGTGGCAGCATTAAGGGCAGCAGAGAAGAAGAAGAACAATACTTATAAGACCAGTGGCAATGCAAATACAAGGAATCAGAGGCAGCAATATTGCTATGTTTGTGGCCAGATTGGACATTTTGCAAGGGAGTGTAGATACAGAAGGAGATCATACGGGCAGAGGTACAACAATGATAACAATAGATTTAATTGGTTTAATAATAATTATGGATACAGGGGAAATAACTGGAATAATGGTTTTAATCATGGAAATGGCCAGTAAAATTCCAATGCCAGAATGTATGCTGTCAAGGTGCTCAAGCTCCTAATTTGGCAACGATGCAGGATTATATACAAACAGGAGCCAGGTCAAAGTTTAGCCATGTTGTACAGGGGAATGTTAATAATGGTAACATGAATGGAGGGACAGCTTCATTATGAAGGTGTGCCTGAAATTCAGAAGTGATTGATCAAGGTAATGGTACTAAAGTGAATGTTGATGAAATTGTATGTGTTAAAGATTATGATAATGGAATTGTGAATAATGGAAATGGTGCACTTGGTGTTAATATTGATTTGATTGGTGATAAAAAGAATTTAATTAATAATGGTAATGAGTTGATCAGTGTTAATTTCAATGAAATCAATGATAGTTTAATCAATGTGAATGATAATTTTATGAGGATTAATAATTTGAATGGTATTAATCTTAAATTATCTGAATTAACTGCTGGTAATTTATAGTACTTTAACCAATGTTAATGGTAATTTACCCACTAGTAGTAGTAATTTAACTGGTATTGGTAATAATTTGATTAAGACTGATGATGGTTTATATGATGTTGATAATAATTTCATTAGTGTTGTAAATAATGGTGAGGAAAAGAGAAATAGTGTTGTAAATGGTGTTAGAAGTTCTAGTAATTGTGGAAGAAACAATTTTAGTTTCCCTCTGATTCAGCCTGGCCAGGGCTAAACCAGAGTAGGTAAACTGCTGGGAAATCTTCAGCTTCTTCTTCTATAGATCTAAAGCCTTAACAGTTGAGATATATCCACCCCTTTCCACCCTCTTCTTCATCTTTTGCCCACTTCCCGGATCCCTCCTGGGCCCTGGGAAGCCTAGATAGCTAGATGATGAAACTCCTAATATCTAGGGGCAGTAGACAGGTAGGAGGTGGTCAAGTACAGGTTGATAATGGTATATGAAGGACAGGAAGAGCTTGCAGAGTGCTGTTTGCAACTCTCTCACTCCAAGACCAAGATCCACACCAATCTCTAGCCTCAGGACAGGTAAAAGACCCAGAACTTCTCCTCAGGGTTCTCAACTGACCCTTCCTGCCTTTCTCATGCCTCTCTGGGAACATTCTATCCAACTGACTTATCTGTCAATCATTGCATGAACTTCAAGCTCCCAGAGATTCAATATAACACCATATAGAGGGGAGCATGGAAGAGAAAATGTGGGGAGTCAGGAGTGCAGACTGGAGAGTTATAAAGACTTAGCTGACCTCAGGTTGGAGGTGGTCCTCCTTGATATCACAGGATAACAAACCAATCAGAGGAAGAGACCAAAAGGCAGAGAATACTTCAGGCTGAAAAGTACAACTGTCAAGTGAATTATCAGATTGAAGAGATTTCCATAATATGAAAGAGCAAGTCTGGAGAATCAAAAGAGCAACTCAGAATGTAAGGAAGCATGATTCAGGAAAGGAATCCCCACTATTGCAGCTGCTTGCAGTCACAAATTAATATTCGTGGGTGTTGGGAGGTTGAAGACTGAATGAGAATGGGTGATTGGCTAAGAAAAGGGACACAATAAAGGAAGAAAGACTCAGAGACAAGAGAATTGAAGCAAAAGCATAGTCCTTACAGTGAGTAGGCTCTAGGTGGAACTGAGCTTTGATGGAATAAAACTCTGATGGTAAAGAGCTTCCTTGTGTTCTGGCATACTCATTTTTATTGGGGTTACAAAAAAGAAGGAGGGAAGAGAAAAGGTGGTCTGACAAGGTAGGTAGTTATCACAAGATGCACACTGCCAGATCCTAAGAAAATAGGTATAGCTAATACCCAGATCCATTGTTCATATGGCCTAAGGCATCTAAGCCTGTTTGATACAGATGTTAATTGATTGTTATAGGCAAAACAAGGAGACTGAGATAGTTGCTCAGTGTTCTGGAGTGTAACCTCAGGGATGAGTTAGGAATTTGACAAGGTTAAGGTTTTAACTTAATTCAAGGTTATAGAAACCAATCATTAGAAATATCATGAGTCAGCTTTTTGAGCACCCCTAAAATAATATCTAGATTAGTATATGCCTGGACTCCTACAACTATAATATACCAAAACCATGAGCATCAAGCCATTTGTTCAAGGAGGAAGAAACAGTCAAGCCCTTTTCCTTTTGTGATGGATTAAGCAGTTAGGAAATTCTTCTGGACATCCAGTCAATATCTGAACCTTCCCAACATTTACACATTGCTCTCAGGACTTCACTGTGATGACAAATGGAATAAGTCTAATCTCTCCTCCAGTACTCTTGTCCCCGTTCCCAATCCTGAGCCTTTACACTCTAAACTAAACCTGCCAGGCCCATCTGAATTTCATATGGGATGAAGTCTGGGTCCTTTACCTCCCTCCTCTGAACTCTTTCTAGTTGTTCAATATCCTTATCAAAACAGTGCCCCAAAATGGACATAGCACAGCAGATAAGGTCTGAGAATTGCTGTGCAAAGTGGTTCCCCCAAATTTGTATTCCTGGAAGCTATGCTCCTTTTCATGCAATTGTTTTGGGCTACTTCATCACACTATTGTAAAAGATATAGATATGGATGTAGATATAGATATGTGTATATTGACCTAACAACTAAAATCCTTAGGGCTTCTTCAAAACACCTCTACTCTACTCAAACTTCTCAAATTGCAAGTTTATTTTTATCTCCTAAATACAAGGCTTTACATTTTCCATTCATCATATTACATTCAACCCAAAGTTCTGGTCATATTATGTTAACAAGAATTTATTGAGCATTTACTTTATATGTTAGATACTGGGCTAAGCATTAAGAAGGGAACAGGAAAGGGAAAAGGCATTTATATTGTGCCTACTGTGTGCTAAGCACAGTGCTAAGGACTTTTACAAATATCAGCTCATTTGATCTTTTCAACAGTCTTAAAGGTGGGTGCTAATGCTTCCTCTATTTTGTAGGTGGAGAAACTAAGGCAAAAAGAGAATAAGTAACTCCTCCAGAGTAATGCAGTTAGGAGGTGATGAGATTACATTTGAACTCAGATTTTCCAGCATCTGACCTCAGTGCTCTATGCCACTGAGTTGCCTTAGGAATATAAAAGCAAGCAGAAAGAGAAATATCCCCTACCCCCACCACCAATTCTATAGGAGAAGAGCACATAAACAGAACCTAAAGATAAGGAAAGGCAGATGGAAGGGGATGAAAGATATCCACACAGGAACATGTTAGAGCAAGTATGGAATGCATGCTGGAGAGGAAAGATGACAAACCTAACCTGGATATCCTCCTTAAAATGAAAATTCTGTGAGATATCAGTCCATAAGAGGGAGAGGTTATAGGAGTGGAGGGTACCTCCAATATGATAAGTCAAGAGGTGGAGTGAACTTCCATGATGATACCTGTGATATGGTAGAAAAAATTCCAAAAGATAATTTGAGGTGCAGACTAGGGAGGAATAAAGTTCTAGGCTGTCCAGATATTTTCAGCTCCTTTATCATCCAGAAGTTTCCCAATCCATTCCAGTTTTGTCTGGGGCATTGAAGGGATGGAGAGAAGCATGGATGCCTATGGCATGATCAGTGTTAAGACAGGGCATATATTCCAGGGAGTTCATGGACCAAGGGGTTAGATCTTCCCAGCATGACATTCAATGGTTCAATTTAGAGGGTAGAGCAGCAGCAGCCAGGCAAAGAGTGAAGAAAGCCAGATGATAAAAATATTCACAAAGGCCTAACCAGGGTATCTGAATACCCCAATAATAACCAAGAAAACCTACAATGAATGAAATGACCAATAATGTTTCCAGCTTGAGTATGTTGACATTCACAACCTTTCTCCCAGCAGAGAAGTGGCTGATCACGGGTATGTAATTTCACATATAACATCAGATGTGGTAACTTTATTTGTTGATTTTGAATAATGTTTTAAAAAAAACAACCTTCTGTCTTAATTAAGTTTCATTTCTAAGGCAGAAGAGCAGAATGACTTGCCAATTCAGGTTAACTGAATTCCGCAAGGTCATACAGGTAGGAAGTTTCAGGTCCAGATTTAACCCAGGTTCTCCCATCTCCAGGTCTGGCACTCTGTCTACTGTGCTCCCTAGCCGGCCCTTGATTTTATTTTTTTTAAGATAGTTATTGAAAAAAATTTTAAGAAGGTTTTTAACTCTAAATTTGGCATGAAATTCATAGAGTATTAATTATTTGAAATAAATATATTCTGCATATGAAGCTAATATATCCATATAGAAATCAAAACCACAAAATTAGTCATAGTGTTTTTATGCCAATGGTACTAACCACTTAAACATATATTTCATTCATATGAATATATATGTGGGTAGCACCAGAGGAAATGTACACATGAATAATCCGGAACAGTCAACCTGAGATCAATGCAGAAGCACTGGTATAATATACAGGTTATTCCAGGAAATATCATGAATTAATGTTTCTATTTTAAAATTAAGTTTATCACTATTTGACAAAAACTGCTGAGAAAATTGGAAAACAATATGGGAGAGATTAGGTTGAGATCAACATCTCACACCTTACACCAAGATAAATTCAGAATGGGTGAAAGACTTGAATATAAAGAAAGAAACTGTAAGTAAATTAAGTGAACACAGAATAGTATACTTGTCAGATCTCTGGGAAAGAAAAGATTTTAAAACCAAGCAAGAGTTAGAAAAAAATTACAAAATGTAAAATAATTAATTTTGATTACATTACATTAAATTTTTGTACAAACAAAAACAATGCAATCAAAATCAGAAGGGAAACAACAAACTGGGAAAAAATCTTTATAACAAAAAATTCTGACAGAGGTCTAATTACTCAAATATACAAGGAACTAAATCAATTGTATAAAAAAATCAAGCCATTCCCCAATTGATAGATGGGCAAGGGACATGAATAGGCAATTTTCAGATAAAGAAATCAAAAGTATCAATAAGCACGTGAGAAAGTGTTCTATATCTCTAATAATTAGAGAAATGCAAATCAAAACAACTCTGAGGTACCACCTCACACCTAGCAGATTGGCTAAATTGAAAGAAGGGGAGAGTAATGAATGTTGGAAGGGATGTGGCAAAATTGGGACACTAATGCACTGCTGTTGGAGTTGTGAACTGATCCAACCATTCTGGATGGCAATTTGGAATGATGCCCAAAGAGCGATAAAAGAATGCCTGCCCTTTGATCCAACCATACCATTGTTGGGTTTGTGCCCCAAAGAGATCATAGATAAACAGACTTGTACAAAAATATTTATAGCTGTGCTCTTTGTGGTGGCAAAAAACTGGAAAGCGAGGGTATGCCCTTCGATTGGGGAATGGCTGAACAAATTGTGGCATATGTTGGTGATGGAATACTATTGTGCTCAAAGGAATAATAAACTGGAGGAATTCCACGTGAACTGGAAAGACCTCCAGGAATTGATGCAGAGTGAAAGGAGCAGAACCAGGAGAACATTATACACAGAGACTGATACACTGTGGTAAAATAGAATGTAATAGACTTCTGTACTAGCAGCAATGCAATGACCCAAGACAATTCTGAGGGATTTATGGAAAAGAATGATACCCACATTCAGAGGAAGAACTACAGGAGTGGAAACACAGAAGAAAAACAACTGCTTGAACACTTGGGTCGATGAGGACAGGACCACACCAATGTAACTATCAATAATATGTAAATAAACCTTGACTGACCACACATGTTAAAACCAGTGAAATATGAGTTAGCAATGGGCGGGGGGGAGTTTGAGGGGGTGAAGGTTAAAGTAAAAACATGAAATATGTAACCATTGAAAATTTTTCTAAAAATAAAATATTAATAAAAACTAATTAATCAATTAATTAAATAATTAAATGATTGTAAATTTTTAAAAAAGGGAAAAAAAGAATATTTTTCCATGGTTACATGATTGATGTTCTTTCCCTCCCCTCATCCCTCCCCCTCCCATAGCCAACGAGCAAATCCACTGGATTTTCCATGTGCCATTGATCAAATGAATTGTTTCTTGCAAAAGTTAATGCTTTCTGAACATAGTCCAAAACTTTTTCTTAAAAGGAAAATCTAATGGAATGTCCTTAAAAGGAAGATCTGGCAAGCCTCTGTATACTTCATGTTCCGTTACTCTCTTTGGAGTTCCGTATCCAGCAGGATCAGGCATAATTCATATATTTGCTACTATATTTAGAATTCTGTTGTAATAACTAGCTGCTCACCTGCATGATGTACTGTACCATTATCTCATAATTGTCATGTTTTTTTGACATGACATGACATGTCAATTTGACATGACAACACAAATTGTCACTTTGTATTCTGGATCCTCCATAAATATGCACTGCCCAGGCAATAGCACCAGCATCCTTTCTGTTTCAGATTTTTCTTTCCTACAGCCAGTGCCCACACATAGCTTCCCCTCTTCGGTCACCTTCTTCTCAGTGCTCCATGCCTAGGCGAGTGGGAGCATGTACAAATCCCATAGAACTCCTATGTTTTTCCTCCTGAATAAATAAAAAAGTCAATTTTATGCTAAGATTTTAAAATGTAGTTGAGAGATGAGTAGGAATCAGGAATCACAACCACTGATATCCTCCAACACTCATTGATGGGTGGCTATATGGTACACTGGATGGTGACAGGCCTGAAGAGAGAAGGATATCTTCCTGATTTCAGGTCTGATCTCAGATTTATTGGCCAGCTGTGTGACCCTGGGAAATTCACTTAAATCATGTTGTCTGAATTTTCTTATTTGTAAAATAGGCTAAGAAGAAAATGATAAATGTTGTGAGGATCTTTGGCAAGAAAACCTCAATAGGACTGGAAAATGAGGGGATGCCCTTTGATTGGGGAATGGCTGAACAAATTGTGGTATCTGTTGATGATGGAATACTGTTGTGCTGAAAAGAATAATGAACTGGAGGAATTCCATGTGAACTGGAATGACCTCCAGGAATTGATGCAGAGTGAAAGAAGCAGAACCAGGAGAACCTTATATGTACAAAGAGACGGATACACTGTGGCACAATAGAATATAATGGACTGTTCTACTAACAGCAATGCAATGATCCAGGACAACTCTGAGGGACTTACAAGAAAGAACCCTATTCACTCACATCCAGAGAAAGAACTTCTTGATCATATGGGTTGATGGGAATATGATAGGGGATGTAGACTCTAAACAATAATTCTATTCCGAATATTAATAACATGGAAATAGGTCTTGATCAATGACACATGCAAAACTCAGTGAAATTGCTTGTTGGCTTTGGGAGGGGAGAGGGAGGAAGGGAGGGAAAGAACATGAATCATGTAACCATGGAAAAATTCTCTTAATTTATCAATTAAATAAAATTTAAAAGGAAAAAACCTCAATGGGGTCATGAAGAGATATGATTAAAATGACCAAACAATAACATGCAATGATAATTCTGGTAATCTAAAGCCAAATCTTAGATTTTGACAGAGTTACTCTTCTTTCCATTCAGAGGTAATCACCTCACTGAAGCTATTTCTGCGTTTTCCAAATTCAGCTCGACATCTGGGATATTGTCCCTGAAGGCAGTGCTGGGACTATAACAGGCAGCATTCCAAGAATGGATTCCCAGCTTAATCAGTGTCATGATTGTGCTAAGACAGTAAAGGAGCTATCACTATCTCCTGCCTCTTCTGAGAAATTCCTGAGTCTGTGTCTCCAAGAAGAAGGTGATATTTACTGAATCTGTAGCTTCATAAGAAGTTAATGGCAGGGATCCCTGTTAATTTATGTGGGAGAAGAAACAGTAAGTGTGTGTGTGTGTGTGTGTGT
>NW_025365355.1:0-1141 GCF_016433145.1 Gracilinanus agilis | reverse complement strand
ATCTATCTATCTATCTATCTATCTATCTATCTATCTATCTATCTATCCATCCATCCATCCATCCATCTATCTATCTTAACCCCCATTGCCTACTCGCGGTATCATCCCGGTGTCAAAGGTTCTCCATGGCTTAGCAGCCTCGGTGGGCATCGCTCCAAATTGCTCTCCGGAATCACTGAACCAGCTCACGGCTCCCCCGATGGGGCCATTATAAAGATTTATCGCCTTTGAAAAACGATGCTGGCTCTCATCGAGAGCCTCCGTTTCATTTACTGCTTCTCTAAATTTTTGCAAAGAGCTGGGAGTGCTTGCAAGGCCTTTGCTCATTTTAAATTGTCAGCCGCCTCGCAGTCGTTCTTATTTCCTTTGTTTGACGGGAATTTCCATCATGAAAGGCCACCTGATTCGCGTGGCCTTTCTGCTTGGCCGCCTTTTAACCCTTCCTCTGTTTCTCAGGACCTACGAGGCATCTGGGAAGTGTGTAGACGGGGCAGGCACAAAGCGTGGGTGCGGACGGCCTCTGACGGCCTTTTAGCCCTCCATCTCTTTTTCTTCCCTACGTTCCCATTCCTTATATTTTCTTGTATCTCGCACTCCTGCCAGTTCCATGAAGAGGCATTTTTTTTTAAACCCTCACCTTCCTTCTTGGAGTCAATCCTGTGTATTGGCTCCAAGGTAGAAGAGTGGGAAGGGCTAGACAATGGGGGTCAAGTGTCTTGCCCAGGGTCACACAGCTGGGAAGTGTCTGAGGCCAGATTTGAACCCAGGACCTCCAGTCTCTAGGCCTGGCTCTCCATCCACTGAGCTACCCAGCTGCCCCAAGAGGCATTTTTTAATGTTTGCTTTCTGACATTTCACGACCCATATTTTCTCTCTCTCTCCCTCTTCTCCTCCCCAAGATGGCAAACAACCTGATCCAGATTCTGCAGGTTTTGTCCTGCGTGACTTTCTCTCCCCTTCTGTGTTTTGGCAATCCAGGAATCTTCACTTTTCAGTGGGGAGCGCCTGGGAGGAAGCTGTCTTGCCCTCTGTAGTTCGGTCGTGCTGGGAGTTATTTTTTCCTCCCTCTCGCTAAAGGGGAAGGGGAAAGGGTGCTGGATTTGGGGAGTGGGGAGGAGGAGGAGGAGGAGGAGGAGGAGGA
>NW_025365354.1:0-2166 GCF_016433145.1 Gracilinanus agilis | reverse complement strand
TCTCTCTCTCTCTCTCTCTCTCTCTCTCTCTCTCTCTCTCTCTCTCTTTCTCTCTCTCTCTCTCTCTCTTAAAGACCCCTTGTCTTTAGATTTCTTGTCTTAGAATCGATACAAAGTATGAGTTTTAAGGCAGAAAAGCAGTAAGGGCTAGGCAAGTGGGGTTAAGTGACTTGCCCAGGGTCACACAACTAGGAAGTGTCTGAGACCAGATTCTGAACCCAGTACTTCCCATCTTTGGACTTGGATTTCAATCCACTGAGCCACCTAGCTCCTCCCCATTGGTTATATCTTTTTTTTTTTAATTTTAGTATAACTTTATTTTTTTAAAATATTTTTCCATAGTTACACAATTCATGTTCCCTCCCTCCCCTCTTTCCTCCCTGCTCCAGGAGCTGACAAGCAATCCCACTTGCTTATACTTGTCTTATTGCTCAAAACCTATTTCCTTATTATTTGTTTTTGTAATAGAGTCATCTTTTAAAATCAAAGCCCCAATTCCTATGCCCAAATAAACAAGTGATAAATCATGTTTTCTTCTGTGTTTCTGCCCCCACAGTTTTTTCTCTAGGTGTGGATAACGTTCTTTCTCACAAGTCCCTCAGACATGTCCTAGCTGTGTTACCCTGGACAAGTCACTTAACCCCCATTGCCTAACCCTTACTGCTCTCCTGCCTTAGAATTGATAGGTAGTATTGATTCTAAGACAGGAGGTGTGGATTTAAAAAAAAACCCAAGCAAACAAACATGAAAAATGCTCCAAATCACTAATAATAAGAAAAGTGGAAATTACAACTATGACATTTTACCTAACACCCTTCAAATTGGCAAAGTTCACAAAAGATGGAAAAATTCTGTGTTGGAGGAGCTGTTAGAAGACAGGCAGTCCAATACATTGCGGGTGAAGCTCTGAATTTGTCTGATCTTTGTGAAAAGCAATTTGGAATTATGTAAGAAAAACTACTAAAGTGTTCTAATCCCTTGACACAGCCATCCCACTACTGGGCACAGACCTACTCCAGGAGGTCAACTCAGTCAATGACTTCAGGCTGGGTCACTATAGGCACCACCTTGCTGCCCACAGAAAGAAATATTCCATATTTGATGAAATTCTCTCCTTCTTCATCACTGCCTTCTCCCTTGACTTCCTTTAAGTCCCAGCTAACACCACACCTTCTACTGGAATCCTTTTCCATTCCTCTATTCATTATCCCCAGTCTATTCTATATATGTCTCGTTTGCTGCCATCTTCCCCCCTAGACTGGAAGCTCCTTGTGGGCAGAGCCTGTTTTTTCCCTATCTTGGTATCCTATCTCTAGCATTCAGCACAGTGCCTGGCATCCGAGAAGTATTTATTGACACTCTGAAATTTCATAGGTTCACTTTTCTCAAGGGTAGACATAAAATAGAAACAAATTGGGTACTCGTCTGGGAATAGTTGGACAACTTATCTTACACAAATGGAACGGGATCCATATAAAAAAGATGAATATGAGGAATTTAGAGAAATGGGCAAAGACACATGAATTGAAAGATCCAAGTTAGTAGTGCCAAGAGAACAATATTTATGAGGGCTACAATAATGCAAATGAAAACCACCACCAAAAGACAGCTGAACTCAGATTAAATACAATGATGAATACTGGTTCCAGAAGGCTGCTGATGAAACACGCTTCCTGCCTCTTTGTAGAGTGGTGGAGGACTCTGGGTAATGGAATGTCACAAATACTGTCAGATGCAGTCATTATTTTGCTTGGTTTTGCTTAATTCTATTTCTTTGTGACAAGCAAGGGTTTTAAGGAAGAGAGTTGAGCTATGACTGGTGTAAAAAACAAGATGCATGAATAAAACCCAATATATATGCATATGTATATATATACACACACATTTTAGAAAGGAGAATCTCATTCTTTCAGCAACAAAAAAGGGAGAGAATGTTAAGAGGTAACAAGGTTTTAAGCAGGGAGGGAAGAAGATGAGGGAGCAAGGACAGCTTTGATGCAGCTAGGAAGTTCAGCACATGGAGTCCTGGAGGACCTGAGTTCAAATTTCCCTTCAGAGGCTTACCAGCTGTGTGCCCTTAAGTCAGCCTCTTCCCTTCCTTCCTTCCTTCCTTCCTTCCTTCCTTCCTTCCTTCCTTCCTTCCTTCCTCCCTCCCTTCCTTCTTTC
>NW_025365353.1:0-3843 GCF_016433145.1 Gracilinanus agilis | reverse complement strand
TATCTCCTTACCTCCATCTCCAGGACTGATTTCATTCAAGATTCTACTTATTGTAGAAGATTTCTGTCTGCCCAACAACCCAGCCCACTACCTTAATTCCCAAGGTTATTTTGTATTTAATTTTATATAAGTACATATTGTTTCTCCCATTGGTATATAAACTTCTTAAGCATAAACATTGTTAGATTTTTATTTCTGTATTCCTAGCATTTCTCATTGTACCTAAATTATAGTAAATAGCATATCAAATAATTTTCATTGTTGGGCTTAAAGTTAATAACTTAGGTTCTAAGGATCACCTTACAGATCAAATGTAGGATTTTGATCTTGACTAAAATTTCTTTTAGTTTTGGCATCAGGAATTCTAATTCTATGATATTTATATAATTTGACAAAATTACTATATTTGTCTTTGGAATTAATGAAATAAATAATGTACACTTTAAGAGATGAAAATAAAGGTTTTTTAAAATGAAGAAATGTGACACAATATTAAAAATATAATTAGATGGAAATAGCATAAAGGTCTTACTAGAAACAAAGAATACCGAGCAAAATAATAATGACAATTTAAATGTGTTGTTGATATTCCGGGATTGTATCTGTTTGTAGTAAGAAGGGCCAGTTGGTTTAACTTTGTAACAAAAATTGATATAAGCTGGGAAGAACAGTGGACCTATTAACAGTGAGGCCTTATCAAATAAAACACAACTCAGGAGGCAGTTGTTAAAAAATAAAACTCTATTAAGGTTATAAAGATTGAAAGATTTAATGGAAAGGTAAAAACAGGAAAGATCCCTAAATTCTAATGGATTTCTACCTCCAACCAACCCAACTGAAAGTCCCTCACAGCATCTTCTTCCATCGGGTAAAAACCAGACCTGCTCTTACTCCTTAGTATTCACCTAATTTCTTACTATCTAAGCCTAATTCTAATTATTATTATTATATATTATTCAGTACTGCCTCCTTGTAGTTGCTCAGTTAGGTTTCCAACTTCCTGTCAGTCGAGGTTTTGGTCTAGTGGTTTCAGGCTTGAAAAGGCTGAGCCCAGGCTGCTCAACCACAGAGGAGTAAAAACCAGATTTTCTTTTTCAAACTGTAGATCTTCTTTTCATAGCTCTTCCCAAAACTTCCTCCTTCCACACCTGCCACTCTAATTCGAGGAATTTCCACAAGCCAAAGTTTGTGCCATCTCTCTGGGCAGAAAACACCAGCAGAGAGATGGAAAGGCAACCTCCACCACCTCACTTAGCCCCAGAGATCAAGTGAGACTTGGAAAGCTCCAACTCCTCACACTACCACAGAATTCCATCAGGCACTGGGCTCCAGGTTCTAACTAAGGCAGGCAGTCTGCTCCTGTCATTTACTTATCAAAACTCTTCATTAAAACCCCAAATCTATTTTTCCCTTATTAGATGACAGTATTCTAGAACAACACATTTAGATTACCAAAATCATGAAAAAAATCTTTACAATACTGTTTCAGACTAAATGATGATTTAGCAGCATTTACTTTTTCTTTAAATTATTCACTTTGAATTTTATATATCATAAAGCATATGAATAAACTCTCTAAAAAAACTAAAGTAGGCCAAAAAACTAAGGCATTTAATGAAAAAAAAACACCAGATTTACAAGATCCTATTACTTCACTATAAAGTTAGGTCATACTTTCTTGTATAAAAATACACATAATTAATAGAGGTAATGAGCAAGTTTAGAGATAATGCAGAAGGGCCTAGCACATAAAGGATGATGTGTGAAGAGCTATTTTATACCTTTAATGGTAAAGGGCTCCAGATGTCTCCTTGTCATGTCCTCACACTATTTCTCATGATTCTTGTGTTTCTCTGACTGAACCACTCCATTATGTTCTCTTTGTATCTCCCATAAACTTGACATTATTTTTATTTCTGTCACATCCAACCTTATTGACTAATTCTTGGTTGTTATTCCAATTGTCTCTCACTTAAAAATAAGTATGCATCTTTGGATTAGGCTCTTCCCAAAATGTATGACCTCAGAGAGAATGAGAAACATCATCTTAGGACCAGGAGGATGCCTCAGAAGTTGAGCTTCCTCAGAAACTCACTCTAGATGCTGAACATTGATGCTCTTCCAAAAACACTATCTGGTTATAGTTTAGGAAGTCATATCCTTTCATTCCTTCCTTAGACTTCACATGAGAAAATGTTACCATTGGTCATGTGCTTTAGCTCCAAGAGGTCATTGGCAATAAATACTTGGATAGCAGACAGAAATGCTCTTTCCTTTTGTTGTATTCTGCATTCATTTTCAAACTCCACAAAACTGTATGTAAAATCAAAAGTTATGTTCTTAACTGATTTCATCATGATTTGTTTAGATCATTTTTAAACTCTAACTGGACAAAAGTCACTATGGAACTATTCAAAAGGGTCACATCTATGTTCTTTACCTATATTAAATTCATGTTTTGTCTCCATCTACAGTTTAGGCACTTCCAAGTCTGATTGAAGTATACTTCTACAACTCATTTTCATTTTTACCTATTCCTAAATTAGTTTATCTGGGACCACTGGAATGCAGAAAGAGATTTTTGTCCATTCTTTTACATGCTGCATATCAGCCACTAATTATTTGACAAGCTACAATTGAATCAAGTAGACTGAGAGAATCAAATGATCAAGGTTTCATTAATCATTACTCACAAAATATATTAAATGAATTTTTAATTCCCTGCATAATTTAGGAAAATCATTATTTTACTTGATTTCAGGGAATTTATGAAATTATCTTCTTTAGTTACTGTTGTAATTATTTTCTCAATTATCAGGTCTCCTTGACATTGAATTTTACATCCTTTTTGCCTTTCTAAGATTTTTCATACTCTCATGAGCTATGTTGGACTTGTAATATACATATATGCATACATATATACATTTTTAAATTCAATTCTTTGAAGCTTAGAAGCCTAATCTGTGGGCTGACAGCACAGCATGGGTCCAAGAATCTTGATACTCTGATACTTTCAGAATTTTTATCTTTTGGTGTAGAGCAGACAAATTCAGCTATTCTGACTATAAATGGAGTAGATTATATTAATAAGCTTTTTATCTGAATACTTGCTCAATTCATGCATTTATTTTCTTTGATATATTAGGATGTGAGGTGCTATCAAAGGATTAAATATTATTTTTACTAAATAAAAATATTAAAAGTTTTAGTCTTGACTAATATCATGATAATTGTGATGAATCTTAATCTCTATAGTGACTAAAAGGTTTCAGCAGAAAAATAGGAGAATAAAATAATTTGAATTCTACTAACAATTTACTTTCATAATCTATGATTTTCATTTACACTTCTGCTTCTTAAAAAGAATGGATTTCCAGCTGTGTGAACCTGGGCAAGTCACTTGACCCCCATTGCCTACCTTTACCACTCTTCTGCCTTGGAGCCAGTACATAGTATGGCAGAAGGTAAGGGGTTTAAAGAAAAAATAATAAAATAAAATAAATAAAAAGAGTGGATTCTCTTCATTATAATATTGATTGGTAATTATAGAAATTGCTTAAACCTAAAATACCTTCACTTGAAGGATTTTTCAGAAAAGATGACACTTTTTTTTATTTGAATGGCAGATTGCATTTTATAAGTACAGGGGATCCCCTTTCCTCCCAATGAGTAAATTAGAAGTCATCATAGCAAATTAACTATTGTTGGATAAAGAGGTGGGGGGAAGGAGTTTTAGATTATCCAGGCACCACTCTTAGGAAGAAAGAAAGAAAGAAAGAAAGAAAGAAAGAAAGAAAGAAAGAAAGAAAGAAAGGAAGGAAGGAAGGAAGGAAGGAAGGAAGG
>NW_025365352.1:0-9718 GCF_016433145.1 Gracilinanus agilis | reverse complement strand
TCTTAGACCATTTAGTATCCTGTCCTCTCCCTATGAATTATTCTTCTGGTTGCTATAATAGTGAATATTATAATAGTGTATAGAGTTCACTACAGAGAATTATACATAGCATTTCTCCACCTAGTAATACAGATAATTAGATCTTATTTATGCCCTTAAAGAGTCAAGCTTAAAAGACTATGAGTTTTCTTTCTTTTCCCTCTGTTTCTTATTTACCTTTTCATCTTTCTCTTGATATCTGTGGTTGAGTGTCAAACTTTCCAATTAGTCCCGGTCTCTTTTGTGCAAAAACTTGGAATTCTTCAATTTTGTTGAATGCCCATACTTTCCCCTGAAAGTATATGGTTAGTTTCGCTGGGTAGTTGATTCGTGGCTGAAGGCCCAGCTCTCTTGCCTTTCTGAATATTGTATTGCAAGCCTTGCGTTCTTTTAGTGTTGAGGCTGCCAGATCCTGTGTGATCCTTATTGGTGCTCCTTGATATTTGAATTGTCTCTTTCTGGCTTCTTGTAAGATTTTTTCTTTGACTCGAAAGCTCTTCAATTTCGCTATTATATTTCTGGGTGTTGACTTTTCTGGGTCCAGTTTAGAGGGTGTTCTATGGATCCTTTCAATGCCTATATTGCCCTCTTGTTGTAGAACTTCAGGGCAATTTTGCTGAATAATTTCTTTGAGTATGGAGTCCATGTTTTTATTAATTTCTGCCTTTTCTGGAATACCAATGATTCTCAAGTTATCTCTTCTAGACCGGTTTTCTTGGACTGTCACTCTCTCCTTGAGATATTTCATGTTTCCTTCTATTTTATCAGTCTTTTGACTTTGTTTTATTTGTTCTTGTTGTCTTGAGAGATCATTGGTTTCTAAATGTTCGATTCTAGCCTTTAAGGACTGGTTTTCCTTTTCAATCTGGTCATTTTTGGTCCTCAGTTGCCTTGTCTCACTTTCCAATTGCGAAATTCTGCCTTTTAAACTGTTATTTTCTTGCCAGATTTCTTCCATCTTCCTTAGCATTTCATTTTTAAACTCTTCCATAACTTGTGACCAGCTTTCATTTTTTGGGGGAGGTTTGGATTTTTGTTTTCCCTCCTCTGTTGTCTGGATTTTCTCTGTGTAGAAGTTGTCCAGTGTTCCAGAGTTTCTCTTGATGGTCTTTTTCTTCTGGATTTCCTTATTGCTGGCCATTGTTAGCCCCGCCCCTTTTCCGCTTTGTCTTTGCACTCCGGGTCTGCCTGGGCCTTGCAAGCTTGCAGGGGGGGGGGGGGCTCCGGTCTCCTTGTCCTCGGGGTCAGGCCTCCTGGTAGTTCCCGGTCTGCCCCTCTGCCCGAGGTTCCTTCAGCAGTCTTTGGGGCTGCTTCCACAGCCACGCTCAGGTCTGCACTGGGTCCTCACTGGAGGTCCAAGCCTGGGCTGGAGATCGTTATCCAAGCCTAGGGCACTGCCTTTGCCTGCGCTGCTGCTCTTAGGGCCCTGCTTTCACCCCCGCAGAAGGTAGTGAAAGTCCGTGGGCTGGAGATCTTTATTTGCCCCTGAGGTGATGCCTTCAGTGCTTGGGAAAGGCAGCATTTTAGGGGCCTTTGTCCAGGCAGGAGACGGTGCCTTCACCCACGTGGGTGCTCAGGGAAAGTCCCAGCCACCTGGGGTCCCTTGTCTTGCAGCGCACAGGTAGGGGCTCCAGGGCTGCCAGTGATTATCTGGTTGCCCCAGTCCTGTTTACCCGCTTGTGCGGTGTGGGGGGTGGGGGAGGGGCTTCTTCCTCTGGTGTTTTAGTGTGAACTGTTTCACCCCTTTAAAGTGTGGAAATGCCCCGATTCTGGGTACCTTCAATGCTGCGCCCTGTTGTGGGGTTCCTTCGTTCCTCTGGACTCGTTTTTATTTCCCCTTGAGGGGTCCTGTGTGGTTTGGTCAGGAGAGATCGAGCAGCTGCTCCTTACTCTGCCGCCATCTTAACTGGAAACTCGGAAATTTATATTCTTGAGTGCATATATTAACAAATTAAGGAGGGCAGAGAATAATGAGTTAGGCATGCAGCTCAAAAAATTAGAAAGCAAGTAAAAAATCAAGCCATTCCCCAATTGACAAATGGGCAGGAGACATGAATAGGCAATTTTCAGGTAAAGAAATCAAAAGTATCAATAAGCTCATGAGAAAGTGTTCTAAATCTCTAATAATTAGAGAATTGCAAATCAAAACACCTCTGAGGTATCACCTCACACCTAGCATATTGGCTAAAATGAAAAAAGGGAACAGTAATGAATGTTGGAGGGGATGTGTCAAAATTGGGACATTAATTCATTGCTGGTGGAGTTGTGAACTGATCCAACCATTCTGGCCGACAATTTGGAACTTTGTTCAAAGGGCTATAAAAGAATGCCTGCCCTTTGATCCAGCCATACCATTTTTGGGGTTGTATCCCAAACAGATCATAAATAAACAGACTTGTACAAAAATATTTATAGCTGTGCTTTTTGTGGTGTCCAAGTACTAGAAAACGAGGGTATGTCCTTTAATTGGGGAATGGTGGAACAAATTGTGGTATATGCTGGTGATGGGATACTATTGTGCTAAAAGGAATAATAAACTGGAGGAGTTCCAGGCAAACTGGAGAGACCTCCGGGAACTGATGCAGAGTGAAAGGAGCAGAGCTAGAAGAACACTGTACACAAAGACTGACATACTGTGGTAAAATCGAATGCAATGGACTTCCGTACCAGCAGAAAGAAATGATAGAGGATAGCTCTGAGGGATTTATAGCAAAGAATGCTACTCACATTCAGAGGAAGGACTGCAGGAGAGGAAACATATAAGAAAAACAACTGCTTGAATGGATGGGTTGAGGTGGACATGATTGGGGATGTAGACTCAAAACTACCACACCAATGCAACTATCAACAATTTGGAAATAGGTCTTGATCAATGACACATGTTAAAACCAGTGGAAATGTGCATCAGCCATGGTTGGGAGGAGAGCAAGGTGTGAAGAGGGAAGTAGGAGCATGAATCATGTAAGTATGTTAAAATGAATATTAATAAATGTTTAAAGAAAGAATTGTTATCATCAGCACAGGTAGAAAAAATACACTTCGAGGGAAAAGTGATAAATACTTCATCTATTCCATGTGTTCCATCTATTGTTATCTGTTCTTTGAGCTCACTCTCCTCCATCTCTGTATTCTACCTCTTCTATAGGTTCTTCCTATTCTATACATCTCTCTTTAGGATCTATATTTCTATTTGATCTCTCTGTTCTAATCATTCTACATGTTCTATGTGCTCTCTCTGTTCCATGTGCTTTATATCTTCCATCTATTCTATATAACTTCATTGACCTTTTGAATCTGTGTTCTATATGATTTATGGGTTCTTTCTACTCTATATGTTATCTATTCCATCTATTCCGTGAGCTCTTTGCCATCTGTGTTCTATGATCAATCTTTAGTATCTATCTGTTCCCTGAACTCTGTCTTCCATCTATTTAATGGGTTCTATGTGTACTGTCTATCCATCTTCATGTTTTTTCTGGTCCATTTATTCTATCTGCTCTGTGAGATCTCTCCTTTCCTTCTCTGTGTTCTATCTCTCCTATGTTCTATCTCTTCTTATTCTGTCTGTCTATCTTTAGTATCTATAATTTCTCTGAACTCTCTGTTCTAATCATTCTACACATTCTTTTTTTTTAATTTAAACATTTATTAATAATCATTTTTAACATGGTTACATGATTCATGCTCCTACTTTCCCCTTCACCCCCCGCACCCCCCACCCTTGGGCGACGCACATTTCCACTGGTTTTAACGTGTGTCTTTGATCAAGACCTATTTCCAAATTGTTGGTGGTTGCATTGGTGTGGTAGTTTTGAGTCCACATCCCCAATCCTGTCCACCCCGACCCATGCATTCAAGCAGTTGTTTTTCTTATATATTTCCTCTCCTGCAGTTCTTCCTCTGAATGTAGGTAGAGTTCTTTACCATAAATCCCTCAGAGGTGTCCTGGGTCATTGCATTGCTGCTGGTACAGAAGCCCATTACATTCGATTTTACCACAGTATATCAGTCTCTGTGTACAATGTTCTTCTGGCTCTGCTCCTTTCACTCTGCATCAGTTCCCGGAGGTCTCTCCAGTTTGCCTGGAACTCCTCCAGTTTATTATTCCTTTTAGCACAACAGTATTCCATCACCCGCATATACCACAGTTTCTTCAGCCATTCCCCAATTGAAGGAAAAACCCTCCTTTTCCAATTTGTTGCCACAACAAAAAGTGCAGCTATAAATATTTTCGTACAAGTCTGTTTATCTATGATCTCTTTGGGGTACAAACCCAGCAATAGTATGGCTGGATCAAAGGGCAGGCATTCTTTTATAGAGCTTTGAGCATGATTCCAAATTGCCAGCCAGAATGGTTGGATCAGTTCACAGCTCCACCAGCAATGCATTAATGTCCCAATTTTGCCACATCCCCTCCAACATTCATAACTCTCCCCTTCTTTCATTTTAGCCAATCTGCTAGGTGTGAGGTGATACCTCAGAGTTGTTTTGATTGGCATTTCTCTAATTATTAGAGATTTGGAACACTTCCTCATGTGCTTATTGATACTTTTGATTTCTTTACCTGAAAATTGCCTATTCATGTCTCTTGCCCATTTATCAATTGGGGAATGGCTTGATTTTTTATACAATTGCTTTAACTCCTTGTATATTTGAGTAATTAGACCCCTGTCAGAGTTTTTCGTTATAAACTACACATTCTATCTTTCAATGTGCTCGCTCTGTTCCATGTGCTCTACATCATCCATGTACCCCTAAAACAGTTTATTTACCTTTTGTATCTGTGTTCTTTTGTGATTTATATGTTCTTTCTACTCTGTGTGTTGTCTATTATATCTGTTCTGTGAGCTTTTTCCATCTGTATTTTATCATCTTTCTTTAGTATCTAAATGTTCTATGAGCTCTATTGTTTCAATCTATTCTCTATGTTCTATTTCTTCTATCTGTTCTGCGTTCTATCTATCCTTCCTTTTTAATGTTCTTTACCTCTTCATTCTATTCTAACTTGTTCTAGCTCTTCATCTCGTTTGTATTGGGATTTTCTAACTGATCTCTTCTGTTTATTCTAAGTTCCACTCACCTATCTTTTATATATGTATTCTAATCTGTGTTCTATTCTAAGTAATCAAATCTATACATTTATGCATTCTGTTTGTTCTCTGAGTTCTCCCTTTTCCATCTATTCAATGTGTTCTATGTGTAGTATTTATCCATCTTTAAATTCTGTCACTTCCATCTAGTCTATCTGCTCTGTGAGCTCACTGTCTTCCGTCTCTTTGTTCTATATGTTCTATGTGTTCTTCCTATTCTTTACATCTATCTATAGTATCTATTTTTCCGTGTCTAATCATTCTGCATGTTCCTTATATTCTATTTACTCCCTGTCCCATGTGCTCTATATCTTCATCTATTCTCTATAACTTCATAATCTACCATTTGTATGTGTTCTATCTGATTTATGGGTTCTTTCTACTCTATGTGTTATCTATGCCATATGTTCTATGAGCTTTCTTCCATCTGTGTTTTATCATCTATCTTTACTATTTATACGTCCTTCGAGGTCTATCTTTTACATCTAGTCTACTTGTACTATTTATTCTATCTGTTCTGTGTTCTATCTATCCTTACTTTTTAATGTTCTCTACCTCTTCATTTTATTCTAACTTGTTCTAGCTATTCATCTCTTCTGTATCTAGTTATACTATTTTATCTTTTTATGTATTCTAACTTCTAGACATCTATCTTTTTTCTATGTAGTCTGATATATTTATTCTAACCTATATATCTATACATTCTATCTGTTTTCTGAGCTCTCTATCTTCCCCCCATTTAATGTATTCTGTGTAGTATCGATACATCTTCTAAATCTGCTTGTTTCATCTATACTATCTGATATGTGTCTGTCTCCTTAGACACAACACAGACCATGTATACTGGTTAGGACAGAGAGATCTCATAGAACATATAGATACTAAAAATAGAAGGAACACCTCTTCTGCCCCATGTGGAGGAGCACTAGCACCTTGAGTTGTACCTGGACAAGCTCCACTTTGAAGATACTCTTTGGGGGTCCTTTGTTGTGGATTATCTGCCTGATTATCAGTTGTGAAATTCTGATTCCTATAGTTATCAATCATGAAATTGCGATTCCTAGAATTGTTGTTTCTGAAATTAGTATTGTTTCTGTAGTTGTTATTATTATTCCCAATTAAACATAACAAATTCCTGCAATTCATCATTAAGTGGCCTTCTTGTTACAGAAGTGGCAGGTCAGAGATTGGTAAATAGACTCTCAGAGAGGGGCAAGTGTTATTGATGTAGTATCATGCCCTCTTTCCTGATTTTCTATTTTATTTTATAATGATTTCAGTTCTTTTTGTATGGTATCTAATGGGTCATTAGTTTGTACCTTTGTCTCTTGATGTCCTTTAGTGACATAAACAGCTATTTTCCTTAATTCATCCAGATTCATTTCTGGCCATTTGGGACAATTCATCTTAAAGTAATCCTAGACCACTCTGCTAGAATTGTTTACAAATTGTAGCCTTATTTGTTGTATTCCTTGCTCTGCTGATAAATCCAAGTCCAAATATCGAGCTCCCAATTCAACAAGCCTGTCCATAAACTAAGGACTTTATCATCAATTTGCATTAGGCAATCAAATTTCTTCCAGTAGTCTGGATAGTCTGTTCATTCTTTCATTGCTTTTAATATTGCAGCCATAGACTTATTTAGCTGCAAATATTCCTCTAGATTGTTATAATACTATTTCGGGTCCTCACCTGGCCAATATGTTGCATTTTGTCCTCCTGCATCATGATACAGTCCTTGTCTAACCCCTTACTTCATTTGTTCCATCTGGTATTTGATAACTTGCTTTGTATTGATTATGTGGAAAACTTGTATTTTGTGTATTGGAAAGATTTGCACATATATTACCTGTATTAGGAAACCTATACTGCATTGAATTGATTCACACTTTGTGCTTTTTGTGAAATTTATGTATTTTCTTAAATGTATTATTGCTTTTATAACTTCATTGTTTTACCTCATTTACACTCACACTGTGGATCACATCTAAGCTAAGAGGAAATGCATCTAAATTCTTGGGAAGTGGCATGAATTGCAACATATATACGTATATGTATACATATATTTTTCTCTCATTGGCACTGATTATAGGATATATCTATATATTGAAATTTTAGCACATTTTTTTAAAATTTCATGTGCAAATTTTGTATTTAAAGCACAAGTTAAAAGTGAAAGAGTTTTTGATTATTCGATTATTTTAGGTTTATTGCATCCATTAGTTGTAACTGTCTGCCCAAAAGCCTTAGACTATTGAAGCTGCCATTGGTATTTTGCTATTATGGGACTTAGTATATAAAACTGATACAACGAAATGTCTCATTCAACAAAATGTCTCTCTTCCTTCTCCTCTGTTTTATTTGTTCTTTGTTCTATCCATCTATTTTTTCAAATATGTATTCTATATGTTCAATCTATTCTATGTGTTCTATCTGTCCATACCACATATTCTATCCATTCAGTGACTTCTATCTCATCTATGACTCCACCTCTTCATTAATTCTATGTGTAATGTGTTCTATTTTTCTCTATGCTCTACCTCTCCCATCTATTCATTTATTTCTCTCTCTGCTACAACTTCCCCTGACACCTTCCACTTCTTTTGGGGGAGGTGTCAGAGAAAGTATAAAAGGGAAATTTTGGTGCCTTTTCTCTCTCTCATCCCTGAGCTCTTCCCTTTCTCTACCCAGGAGGGTTATCTCTCTCCACCCTGGAAGCAGCTCTCTCTACTCTGAGATCCTGATCTCTCTCAGTGCCTTTTCCCCTTTCTTATCTTCTAGTTTTCTCTAGACCTTTCCCTTTCTAATTAAAAGAAAATCTAGCTTTTCAAACCATAAAGTTGCTCTCTGATCATTTATTTGAGGGCTCTGGTCAATTTCCCCCTGCCAGGGCCGGGACTGCTACCATCCTTTCCCTTCCTTTCCCTTCCTCTCTCCTTTCTCCCATCCATCCTACCATCCTAACCCCATCCCTTCACTTTAACTACCCAGCAAGGAACCCAGGACTAGCTCCTGCAATTCATATACATAAAGGAGGTGTAACCCAGCTTACTTCCTCACCCTATTTGTCAAAGACCACTTAAGTACCCCCTTCTCCCCAAGTTTTGTCAGGAAATGATTGACTAAGAATAATTGGGCACACAGGGAGGGGGGGGGTAAAGGTAGTTTGGTCACTTTCAATGTGATGAGAGAATGGAAATGCCTCCATCTTGTGTCCAACTATACAGAGTATATTTTGCCAACATCTCTTCTTTCACAAGTCACCTTCCAAAGATTGTGATGTAGAGGAATTTAACTCAGAGATCAAGGAATTGGGGGCTGAGGGATTGAGCTTGTGGCAGGTACTGATCATTTAGTATCTCCTGAACTACCTGGGGTGGAGGCAGGAGAGAAAGTGTGCTTGGGGGGATGATGTCTTCAGTTCACTATACTTCTTCTATTACCTGATTCCTCCTTATTTTTTTGAGTTTCTATAATCCATAATCAAGTTTTATCGCTATTCTCCTTGACAGAGCCAATCTGTGATTGATCACAGGTGATCTGACCAGGGAACTCAGGAATTCTGCCACTACAAGTAGCCATTTTTAGTTCCTACTGTACCCAGCTTTCTGCAGCCACCAGCTTAATTCCATTGCTTCCCTGCCTTGGAAGGGCAGTCACGGTTTCCAGTCTCCTGTGAGTGACTACAGACAGCAAAGCCCAACAAATTTCAGCAATGACATTCATCAGCGTGCATGGATTTCCAAAGTCTTCCTCTAGTCTGCTGTTTTTTATTTTGTCTTTCTCTTCCTCATCATTCCTTTCTAACTCTCCCTCTCTATTTCTGTCACTTTCTCTGTTTGTTTCTCTCATAAACCCTCTCCATCTTTCTCCCTCACTTTCTCCTCCTTTCTCTGTCACTATCTCTCCAACTCAGTCTTTGTCCCTCTGTCTCCCTCTGCCTTAATCTCTCTGTCTCTTTCCCACTTAGTATCTTTTTCTGTTTCTATATCAGTCTATAACTCTTTCTCCCTGCATCTGTTTCTTAGTCTTTCTCTTTCTATGTATCTTTATGCCTCTTTATCTCTTAATCTCCATGTCCCTAATATCTCTTTCTACCCAGTTCAGTCTCTTTATCTCTCTCTTTTATTTTCTTTTTATTTATCTGACTTTGTATGCCTCTTTGGTTTTTTCTCTCTGACTCTTATCTCTACCTTTTTTTTCTTGTTATATGTCTGCTTTTCTTCCTTATTTTACCTTTTTTTACCTCATTATTCCTTTCTCTCTCTCCCCCTCTGTCTCTGTCACTTTCTCTGTTTGTGTTTCTCTCTTAACCTCTCTCCCTATTTCTCCCCCCCCCGTTATCCACCTTTCTCCATTAGTACCTCTTCATCTCTCAGTCTATTTGACTTTCTATCTCCCTCTGCCTCATTCTCTGCCTCAGATCTTGTGCTTTCTATCTCTTTTCAGTTCCTATGTCTTTCTATCTGTCTGTTCCTTAATCTTTCTCATTTTATGTATGTTTGTTTAAATTTGGATTTCCATATCTCTAATGCCTCCCTCCTTCTCTCTCTCTCTCTCTCTCTCTCTCTCTCTCTCTCTCTCTCTCT
>NW_025365351.1:0-6355 GCF_016433145.1 Gracilinanus agilis | reverse complement strand
CCTCCAGTGCACCAACAAAGCATACAAAAAAGGGTAGACAGCAAGAGCCAAGAATATCTTCTCTCTCTCTCTCTCTCTCTCTCTCTCTCTCTCTCTCTCTCTCTCTCTCTCGCTCTCTCTCTCGCTCTTCATGCTGGAGCAGCAGAAATGTGCGGGGAGAGCTCCCCACTTTCAGCAATGGCTTACAGAGTCCCTTTTTCTTAAATGCAGTCACTGACCCAATGCAATGTTTGAGCAATGTTTAGAAACATCAAGATACCAGGGGACAGCTCTACTCCCTTCTCACCTCTGGGGCTCAATCCCTTTGCCTCTCCTGTGATACTAATACCCTGGTGAATTGGCAGGGCAAACAAGGTTTGCAGCACAGGGAAAATATTTTTTCAAGCCTGAAGGAAATCATTTTTTCTTGAAACCAAAAAGAGTACAACCCCCTCCCTCCTTGGTACCGAATCTTCCCTGTATTCCTTGTCTCCTACTTAAATTTATTTCAGGCTGCAGATTTGTTCCTTTAATGGAAAACCATTCTCCTACACTTGCTAGCTGTGTGAGAGTGGGCAAGTCATATAACTCCTCTCTGCCTAGGCTCTCTTATCCATAAAATGTGGGGGTTGAACTCCATGACCCCTGAGGTCTCTTCGAGAATTTCCCAGATCTAAGAGATAAAGAGAAGGCTCTACAAGCACCACACACACACACACACACACACACACACACACACACACACACACACACATATTCTACACCTCCAAATATACATGGCTCTACCAAGGCTCATAACAACTTTGATGCCAAGAGGAATGCTTTAAACAATGAGGCAGCCATCAAGTCCAAAGCCAGATTGGATCTCCAACGAAGGAAACTAGGAATGCCACTCATTTGCCTTTGGGCCCAAAACTGGGAAGAGAAATCCAAAGATTTCCTGGAGATTAAGATGACCGTGAAGCCTGTAAACTTACTTTTCGAAATAAAACCAAATTATAATTTTAAAAATAACCCTTATTAATCACACACACACATGCACACACATATGCACACGCACCATACAGAAATAGAGAGGAGGAGAGGAAGCTGTCCTGGAGCATGGAATGCAGAGACATACATCCAAACCACAATTAGTTCTTTAATTCTTGTTCTTTTCCCAAGGAGCCCCAAACTGAACAAATCCACTTGCCCCAATAATTATTTGTTGACTATGGGCAAGTCATAAATTCTCTGATCCTCATTTCCTCATAAAAGAGCCCCAAAACTCTTGGGTCTACTCTCAGAAATACTTCTTAGGTCTTCAAGGTCCTAGATGGATAAGAGACCAGTTAAACACACTGTCTAGTTCTGCTATTTCCCTTTCTGTCTCTACTGCCTTGGCCTTGCCCAATGCCCTGTCTAGCCTAGGACTGACAGCAGTGAACAACAGCAAAGAATTCTGGTTGGTACTTACAGGTCAAATATCAGGTAGTGATGGCCCTCCTCTGATATGCTGTCATGGAGTCGGACTGTAAAGGAGGAGAGAATGACCATTTAGTAAGCACCTACTATGTGCCAGGCACTGGACTAAGAACTTTACAAATGGTTATGCATAACCTCATTCCTCTATCTCCCCTGCTTTGCCTTTCCCTCTTCTTTCCCCTTGCCCTCAAATTAAAAATTAAAAAAACAACTATAAACATTATTTAGCATAAATGTAGGACTGGGAAAGCAGGAAGGGATTAGATCAGGGTCTATTTACTGTAAAAACAGTCTGGCATTGTGAAAAGTATGATGGATCTAGAGTCAAAGGAAGTAGATTCAAATTCTCTCTTTGCTTCTTATTACTAGCTGTATGACCTTGAAATCAGGTTCTCATCTATAAAATGAGAGAGTTAGATTTGATGACCTCAAAGGTTCCTTTCAGATCTAAATCCATGAGTCTATGATGCTTAAGGTCCCTTTAATTTCTCATTTCTATCTGTGATCCTATGTGGTGCTACCTTTCATGAATGAGGCTGGATGAATGAGGCAGGGAAGGCTGAGTGGGGACTGAAATCAGGAAGATTCATCTTCCTGAGTTTAAATACAGTCTCTGACACTACAGTGACCCTGAGCAAGTCATTTAACCTTGTTGGCCTCAGTTTCTTCATTTGTAAAATGAGCTGGAGAAATCCATCCCCATCAAATGAGGAGTGACCTCATTTGACCAAAACAGCCCTTCCTAGACAAGGCTCCCTTATATGTGTTGTTTCCCACTATTAGAATATAAGCTTCTCAAGGGCAGTGACTGTTGCTTTTTGGATTTTATATCTACAACATTTAGCACAGTACCTGGCACAGGTGCTTAATCAATGCCTTTTCATTCAAAATAAAATAAAATGAGCTGGAGAAGGAAATGGCAAACCACTCCAGTATCTGCCAAGTGAGCTCATGAAAAGTCAGAAACAATTGAAAAACAACTGAGAAACAATAACAAAATTACTCTTTGCCATCAACCCCCTTCTCACCATTAAAGTTATCATCTGTGGCCAAGGAGCAAGGCAAATCCACCATGCTCCAGCTTACAAACTGTGTGAGCACAGACAAATCTCAACCTCTCTAAGCCTTGGTTTCCTCCCCTCTAAGATATACCATCTACCTCCCAAAATTATTGTGAGGGAAGTAGTATGTAAACTTTAAAGCACTATAGTAAGGCTATATACTAGCCTCCCCTTGTCTTGCTGGTGGTGCTCTATACCTTCACCTGTTAAAAAGCATCCACTGCAGGGAGGCGGCAGCTGGATGGCTCTGTGGATTGAGAGCCAGGCCCAGAGGTGGGAGATCCTGGGTTCAAATCTGGTCTCAGACATTTCCTAGCTGTGTGACCCTGGGTAAGTCACTTGACCCCCATTGCCTACCCTTACCACTCTGCTGCCTTGGAACCAATATACTCTATTGATTCCAAGATGGAAAGTAAGGGTTTTAAAAAAAGCATCCACTGGGAATCCATGATCCAGCACCCCAGACTTTGGGGCTTCTTAGGATCAAAGACAACAGGGAGGAATTGTGGGCCTACAAGGGGCTCTGTGTGCAGCCACCTCAGCAGAAAATGAGTGGCATGGAGAAGAATATATATATGTATGTGTGTGTGTGTGTGTGTGTGTGTGTGTGTGTGTGTGTGTTTTAAGAGGGGGATAATGGAACTGGCTTCCTACCATGGATGGAATTGGACTGGAGGAACCTGGGTTGGATAAGAACCTGACATCTGTTGTGGGTCCCCCTTCTTCTAAGAAGGGTCAGGACTTCCAACTCAAAGAGTTCACAGTATATGTTCCCAGCGTCCACTGAAAGCTTTGTGGAAGGCCTGGTTGGCAGCCCCCTAACCCTTCAGTAGCCCAGAGGGGACACGGAGAAGAGTTCAACAGCACATTATGGAGAAACCCAAATCTTGTTCTCTTCTCTGAACAACCCTCAGAGTACCTGAGTACTCATTTGTACTTGATCGAATGGTTCCTTGTTCCCTGGCATCAAAGGCACACTGTCTAGGTTCCTAAATGAAAAGCAAGAGATGAATGGAGGCCTGATTAGAGAAATATGACTCACTTGGGACATAGTCTGAGCTGGTTTGAAGCCTAATTTCATTCAGGTGTGAATAGTTCCTCTCCTAGGATGTGTGAGGGCACTGGCTGGGCTGGGGAGATTTGTGAATATTAAGGGCCATGGAGGCAGTAGCCCCCTTCTTGCCAGGGCAAGTCCCTAATAGGGCTTCAGTAAAGAGCTCTTCTCCATAGATGAGTGATGGATTTAGAGTCAGAAAAAGGGGAATTTAAATCAAATTCTGCTATTTACTTTCTTTGTGACCTTGGGAAATTCACTTATGGGCCTCAGTTTCCATCTAAAAAATGAGGGAATTCCAGCTCTAAATCTATGACCCTATAGCCTTATGCCTTCATTAAAGCCCTCCTCAGATGCCTCATGGTGGCATAGTGGGAATCCTAGGTTCTCAAAGGCCATTCGATAGCCTTTCATAGCCATGAGCATCATACTCTTTAGAGCTCAACTAGTCAAACCCCTTCATGTTATAGAGGAGGAAACTGGGGTTCAGAAAAATAAATAGCAAAGCTGGAATTCAAATCCAGATCTTCTTATTCCAGTCAAGAGTGTTTCCATGTGCCATGGCAGAGGGAAAACAAACCAGAAAGATTTCAGATATTGGCCCTGGGCTGGATGTTGGTCTCTTCTCCAGACGCCAACCTTCTGCTAAGCTTGGTAAGGCTCAAGACCAGTGAAGCAGGAAAAATTCCACCACCCCTTGGGGCTTTTTGTTTAAGTTACAGCGAGCGACTCCTAAACTGTTTACTCCTAAGTGGGGAGGGGCTGCAACCTACATCCCTGGTGAATGCACCCACACTGATGAAATCGTGAAACTTAGGTATGATATTTGTGGTATTATAAACCACCCAAACTCCCGCACTGGGTATGTGGGGGGGTAAATAGAGATGTAAGAACTCGGGCTAGATGCCTTCTATGACTGCTTCCAGCTCTCAGGCTCTAAGATTCTTCAGAGGATTATGGACTTAGAATCTAAGGACCTTAGAGTGAATCGAATCCAACCCCATCATTTTAGTAATGAGGAAACTGAGGCCCGAGGAGTGACTTGCCCAAAGTCACAAAGGTAGTAAGAATAAGAGCTGGCATTTGAACCGATAGGATCATAGATTATTGCTATAAGGAATCTCAGAAGCCATATAATCCAACCCTCATATTTTACAGAAGAAGAAACTGAGGCCCAGGGAGGCTAAGTGATTTGTCCAAGGTCACACAGGTGATAAGAAGCAGAGACAGGATTTGGACCCAGATCTCTGAATCCAAACCCATTGTACCATTGGAGATTCCCAATTGAAGGGAATTGTCTTTGGACCTAACCCTCCCACCTCCTCTTCTTCCCCACCTCTTCAGAATGCAGGCTACCTTCTGAGTTGGTAAGAATAAGTATAGCTGGAAGCTCTGAACCTTTTCAGAACATCTGTCCCATTCTTCTTACCCAACCCAATTCTCTCCAATCTAATTTCATCCCTGTTAAGAAACCAGCTCTATTTCCCTTCCCCCCAAGAAGATACATTTGTGAACCTGGTCTCTTCCTTATTCCCCCTTCCCTCCTGAGGTGGCTGCCCACAGGTCTCCCTGGTGGCCTACAGTTTCTCTCTGTCTTCTTTGATCCATGCCCTGGCAACACGGCCTTGTCCATCAATGAGTAATCAGGCTGTTTGTGCAGCTTCATTTAGCTGTCCTAGCTGTCCCCAGTCTCCAAGCAGCAGGGAAGGGGGGTGGGGGGATGAAAGGAGGTGGAAGTGCATTCTGGGTATAAATAGCTGACAGAGTTGTCACCCTCAAACACTGAAACCCTTCTGGGCTCCATCTCCACGCCCCCAGTTACCCAGGCTCAAATAATACTCAGTCATATTTTTCTTCCTTTCCCCAAGCAATTCTATCTCCTCACTGTTGTTTTTTTTATCTGTCTCTTTCTCTCCCTCCCTATCACTGCCTCAGTTGCCTCTTGCTCAGATTATAGAAATAACTTCCTAACTGAGCTTCCTGTCTCCTCTCCAACCTATCCAATCCATCCTGCAAAGTCTGCCAGATGAATCCTCCAAAGAGCCAGGTCTGACCCCCGTCTCTTCCCTGCTCAGAAATCATCAGGGTCTCCCCACCAGCTACAGAATGAAGCCCAACTTCTCAACCTGGCCATTCAAGGCTTTAAATATCTTGGCCCCAGCCAATCTTTCCAGCTTTGTGGCATATTATTCCTCCATATAGGGTGTCCCCAAAATCTTAGTGCACAAAGCTTTAAATTGCATTGAGACTTTGGGGATACCCTGTATCGGCTCTCCAGATAAATTCTACGGTATACTGTGCCCCAAACATATCCTGTGTTTTCTTGGCTCTACTCCTTTTTTCACGCATTGATTTACTGAGAATGTCCTTCCTATCTTTATCTTCACCTATTGACATTCTATCCATCCATTAGAACCCAGCTCAAATGCCATCTCCTACAAAAATGGCAGAGTGCCAGGCCCAACGTTAGAAAGGCCCATGTTGAAATCCCATTTCAGGGTACAGTTAGGTGGCTCAGTGGATTGAGTGGATTGAGGGACAGGAGGTCCTGGGTTCAAATTTGACCTCAGACACTTCCAAACTGTGTGACCTTGGGCAAGTCACTTAACCTCCATTGCCTAGACCTTACCACTCTTCTGCCTGGGAACTAATACAAAGTATTGATTCTAAGATGGAAGGTAAAGGTTTGATTTGAGAGAGAGAGAGAGAGAGAGAGAGAGAGAGAGAGAGAGAGGAAGGAAGGAAGGAAGGAAGGAAGGAAGGAAGGAAGGAAGGAAGGAAGGAAGGAAGGAAGGAA
>NW_025365350.1:0-10401 GCF_016433145.1 Gracilinanus agilis | reverse complement strand
TAATTATTAGAGATTTGGAACACTTTCTCATGTGCTTATTGATACTTTTGATTTCTTTACCTGAAAATTGCCTATTCATGTCTCTTGCCCATTTATCAATTGGGGAATGGCTTGATGTTTTATACAATTGCTTTAACTCCTTGTATATTTGAGTGATTAGACCCCTGTCAGAGTTTTGTAGGGCATTTGTAGTATATAGAATTGGGGGTTATAGTTTTTTCTAGCTTTGGCTGAGTTCCAAAAAGCTGTTAGAGGTTTTAGAATCTTGAGAGAGACAGTTGACTGGTTCTTCCGTGGAGGGAGGAAGTCAATGATCGAGCTCTTAGAGTATCTAGCTTCAATATTGAAATTTAGCCTAGCATTGATATATTTACTTAAGAAATTATTATTTTAGATAGACCCTTTATATCTTCCTTTCCCAATACCACCCTGCCTTCCCTCCCTTACCTTAGTGGCTCTGGAGTTTATAAGGAGAGAAATTAGAGAGGAGTTAAATCTGTGAAGAGTTATCTAATTGACAGCATTATTTATAATTTAATCAAATCATTTTTATTCCCTTTAAATAGCATTTTGTAAAACCGAGTAAGGCAGGTCCTTACTCAGATTCCATCTTTACTTCCCTTCCCCCACCTGAGGTTCCTGAGATAACTGATAGGGCTTTCCTTTAATCCACCTTCCTAACCAACATCCTTCAAACAATTAAACCCTTTGTGTTTCAATAGTTCTATTTAGTGTAATTTGTCTGTTAGTTATCAAGAGGGGAGAAGAGGGAAAGAGACAACATACTCTGGGCTTAGAGGGAAGCTGAGGCATCCATCTTGAAGGAAGGTGTTACTTCAAAATAGGTCCCTTCCTGTGAAATTAACTAAAGCCTGTTTGTTAATTTCAGTCTAGTCTATTACCCTCAGCTTGTGTTTGAGTCTAAGTCCCAGTCTGTAAGCCTGCTGTGTTAGCCTGTTTAGTTTAACTTCTTTCTCCCAAGAAGATCTCTGTTTCCCTTCTGTGTTATACTCCTGACTTCAGTCCTATTATACCCTGAATCTCCTTTAATCCCAGCCTACCTGTAGCCTAGTTTATCCACATACCAAGTCTCCAACATCCTCCTTTCAATTCCCTTACCCCAAACACCTTTCCTCAAATTACCCCCATAACAATTCATACCTGGGAATGTGATAATTGAAATAACTAGATCTTTATGATACTTGAGAAAAAAAGCTACTTTAAGTATGCGAGATAACTAAAGTACCTATGATACTCAGGAACTATATTACTATCAGCACAATGAAATGGAATATTCATATAAAGAAGGAAAGAAGCTAAATAAAATGAACTAATATCTCCAAAAAAAAGGGATGAAGAAAGAGGAACATATGGGAAGAAGAGGAAAAAAATAAGACAGTAAACTACCTCTCATTAAGAGGTGTAAAAGGGGCAAATACAGAATTGGAGAAGATGGGGTGGGTTTATATTTGAACCTTTTTCTTATTAAAACTAACTCAAAGTGGAAATAACTGCCACACTCAGCCAGCTATAGAAACCTACCTTACCTTATAAGGATGTAGGAAAGTAGGGAAAATAAGGGATAGGTTGATGAATAAAAAGAATAGTGAAGTGGGGGAGTGATAGTCAAAAACAAAATATCTGTAATGGGAATGCTAAGAAGAAAGAGAGAAAAGAAATGGGGGAAATAAGATGGAGCGAAACACACAATTTGTAAACATGAATGGTAATGAGAATGAGATGAATTCACCCATAAAATGGAAAAGGATAGCAGAGTGGATTAAAAACAACAACCCTACAATATACTGTCTACAAGAAGCACATTTTAAAAGAAATATACATATAATATAAAATTCAGAGACAATATATAAATAAATAAAATTCAGAGTCTACAATTTTAGCCTCAGCTAAGTTTAAAAAGCAGGGGTAACAATTATGATCTAGACAAAGCAAAACTAAAAGTGATCTAATAAAAAGAGATAAGGAAAGAAATTACATCATGATATAATATCAATATTAAATATATATATATTTACCAATGGCACAGCATCTAGATTCTTAAAGGAAAGGTTACATAAGTTAATGTCTATAGCAATGTGGTGTTTAATAAACACAAAGATGCATGCTTATGGGGAAAGAAGTCATTATTTGACAAAAATTGCTGGGAAATCTTGAAAGCAGTATGGCACAGACCTTAAACAAATTAGGGGAACATGGAAAAGTTAACTTAGACTTATATTGGAGAGAAGAACTGTGGGAAGCCAATTATAGAATAGATAAAAATCTGAGACTCCTCTTTTGACCCCTTTTATGATCCTTGTGATTTCTTGTTGAAAAGTATTGTGGCCTTATTGAACAGCTTTAAGTTCCTATCAAACCTGAATTTAAAGGGTTAACACTGTTAACACAGCAAGGAATGCTGCTGCCTGGTATAGCCAAGGCCAAAATCTTAGCAGGGCAATTTGACCATGAAAAGGATACTCCCCAACTTGGCTTCCTGATAAGAAGCCAGTCAAAATTCACCCTTGGCCTTGGTCTATTTTGAAGCCAATGTTTTGTGTTTTGATGTGACATAATTTGTAACTTCTGTGCATCTGCCAAGTTTCAGGGGGGTGGTTCTTTTGTGTGAAATGAGTCTTGAAATATATATAATAAACTCCATGCTCCTGGAGCTAGAGCTGGAAGCATGAGGTAAAAGACAACAAAAGTTATATAAAAAGAAAGTAGGCCTAAAAAAAGCAGAATTTGTCAAATAGGAAAAGAGGCACAAAAATGCAATGAAGAAAAGAGTTCCAGGAAAAGAAGAATTGGCCAACTGGAAAAGGAGGTTCAAAATATCATGGAAGAAAAACATTTTTTAAAAATTAGATTTGGAGAAATAGAAGCTAATGACATCACAAAACATCAAGAAACAATAAAAAATTATAAGAATGAAAAAGTAGGAAAAATATGAAATATTGAAAAAAAACTGACCTAAAAAATATATCAAGGAGAGACAATCTAAGAATTATTGGACTACCTGAAAGTCATGGCCAAAAAGAAAGCTTAGACATCATATTCCAAGAAATTATCAAAGAAAACCTCCCTGACGTTCTTGAATTTGGGAGGCCAATAAGAGAAACAGAGTCTTAAATAAATGAAAATCTGTGATTCCTCTTTTGACTCCTTTTCAGATCCACACCTTTTCTTAATAACATTATGAGTCCCATTGGAAAGCTTTAAACAAACCAGCAGTTACTGGGTTCACAATTTCTCTACAAGAAAATTAAGATCCCTAAACTCTAAGAATATTCCTTAGTCAGCCAAGGTCAGAGCTAGACAAAACTTTATCCAACCAGATGCAGTCCTCCTAATAAAAAATACAAGACTTAATTCATTTATGATATCTATAGAGTATATTAACGATTCTCAGAATTTGCTTGCTGATATCCAGGAGGCTAGAATTCGACCTTGGACCTTGTTCTATCTTTACTTTGAAGCCTCCAAGGATTTTCTTTTGTATGATTTGTAACCTCTATTAGCTGTAAAGGTTTTCTTTGTGTTCTTTGTGTGAAAATAGTATATAATAAACTCCATGCTCCTGGAGCCAGAGCTGGAAGCCTGAGGTAAAAGACAACTCCCTTGTCCTGTCCTTATTTCCTTATCAACTAAACTGTCCTTATAGATTATCAGAGATGATAAAGAGATCTCCACATTTGGCACCTGAACAGGGACCTTGGATCGCTGGATTCAGGTAAATATTTGCCCTCCCCCTCAGACAACTCCCAAATTATGACAGTTCAGTTTCTGCCTGAAGAAGGGCAAGAAATCCAGAGTTTTCAGAACCCTCCTCTTAAGGGAAGGCACTAGAAGTAAAAGAATAGATTATCAGGATGGGACACAGTGAATCAAAGGAAAGAACTCTTTTTATTGATATAACTAAGCACACCCTCAGAAAATGGTGAGTAAAAATTAGTAAAGAACAGCTCACTAAATTTCTTGATCTTATTCAAAATTGTAGCCCGTGGATTCCCTTAGAATTCTGGCAAAAAGTTGGCAATGATTTGAAAAATTATTATACTGAGCACGGATCAGAACAAGTGCCAGAAAAAAATTTCACTGGCTGCTGAAAAAACAACTTTGTTATCTGGTCAGAATGCAGAGAATGAAATCTTTAAGGTTTCAGTGTTAGAATCAGAGGAGGAGGAAAAGGCTCATAGTAAATCAAAACTGAGCTTTAAAATTCGAATGAAAAAGTCACTAGCAGGGGACCTTCCCCCACCTAAAAACCTCTCTTCAAAAGAGGAAAGAGAGATAAAACAGAGGAGCCTCTGCTGCTTGAAGGTCCAGCTCCGCAGCCACAGCCCCCAAATATAGGGTTTAAAGAAGCCCTAATAAAATGCTCAGAAGGACAGAGACATGTCATTCTATTTCCCAGTTATTTTTAGAGCAGATGAATTGGATGATGATGAAGAAGTAGCTCCTACATGGGAGCCTTTTCCCTACAAAGTGTTAAAAGAAATTAAGACAGCTTGTGCTTCATATGTCCTGCTTCTCCATACACTTTAACTTTGGTGGAAACTTTGGGGGCAATTTGGATGACCCCCTTTGATTGGATTCAGACATCGAGATATTCCCTTTCTGCAGGGGACTACCTCTTTTGGAAATCAGAATTTGATGAATTGGGCAGCCATTAATAAGAAATAGAGCATCAGAGTTACTAAAGAAATGTTACTTGGAATAGATGAATGGGAATTACATGTTGATCAGATTAATTTACCTAGAGAAGCTCTAATTCAATGTATAAAGTGTGCCTTAAAGGCTTGGAAAAGGATCACAAAAGGGGTCAAAAGAGGAGTCTCAGATTTTTATCTATTCTCTTATTGGCTTCCCACAAAGAACTTATGAACAAACAAGGCAGAGAACATTATTAAAAATAGTTAATTTTGATTACATGAAATAAAACATTTTGTGGAAAATAACCAAATAAAAGTTAAGATTAAAAGAAAAAAAGCAAATTTTGCTGAAAAAATCTTACTGCAAGTATCTTTGACAACAATCTTTTCTCTCAAATATAAGGAGAACAGAGTTAAATTAATAAAACTACAAAACATTCCCCAATTTAAAAAATGATCAAAGGATATACACAGGCAATTCTCAGAGAAAGAAATTAAAATATCCATAGTCATATGAAAAAGCTACAGATCACTATTGATTAGAGAAATGCAAATTTAAAACAACTCTTAGATACCACCTTATTATTGACTTACATGATCAAAAATGAAAGTGATAAATTTTGGAGAGGATATGGGAAAATTGAGACACTAACACACTGTTGGTGGAATTTGGAACTGATTTAACCATTTTGGAGAACAATATGAAGCTGGCTCAAAAGGCTACAAATTATGTGTGCCCTCTGACCCATCCATATCACTACTGTATTTGTATCCCAGAGATATCAGAGATAAGTGAAAAGGACCTACCTGTAAACAAAATATTTTTAATTGCTCTTTTTTTTAGTGCCAAAAAAATGGAAACTGAGAGATTGTCCATTGCTTGAGGAATGGATTAAAAAGTTGTGATATACAGTTAAAATGGAATTTTGCCATAGGGAATGATGAACAGGTTGAGTTTAGAAAAACCTGTAAAGACTTATATGAACTAATTCAAAGTAAAGTGAGGAGAACCAGGATAACAATGTATGTCATAATAGAAATACTATATGGTGATCATTTGTATCAGCAAAGCAAATCTCTAAAATAACCACAAGGTATTAATGATGAAAATGTTATAAGGAACTGTTGGAAACAAATCAAAGTATACCATCTTCCTCTGTATTTCCTTCTTGAGATTTCTATTTTATGTGTGATATGTGTTTTCTATCATGACATGAGCAATATGAAAATATGTATTACAGGAAAGTATGGATATTAACCTATATCAGACTATTTACCACCTTGGGAGGTGGTAGGGTAGAAAGGGAAGAAACTTGAATTCTAAAATGTCAAAAAACAATTGTCAAAAATTTTTTTACATTTAACAAAATATAATTATCTGAGTCTCTGTAAAAAGTCCTATTCTATTCCCTAAAAATGAACACCACACTCTTGATATGTTTTGGTTAGCATAAATTTCAGAGAGTCTACAACCTTCCATGTTTAGAACAAAATGGTTCTTTGAAAGAAGGCTAAGATTATATTATTTTCTGCTTTGGTTTGGTTTTTGGTTACACTGTCAGTGTTGATTCATATGAAGTTTACAGTTCATTAAGTAACCCATTTAATTTTTAGATGATGTCTTAACTAACTATTCCTCTATCATCTTTCACTTATCTGAGTATGAATTCCCCTATACTATTTTATAATTTTAATAGTATTAGCCTTTATGTTTATAACACAGATAATATAGTTTATTTCTTATGACTTATAAACATTAGCTAAGAAAAATACAGTTTAAGGGTGAGATCAAATTTTGCTAACAAGCATTTTTAACTTTAAGCCTGTAACCCAAAAGTTTCGACCAAGCCCATCACATCCTGTTGTAAAATTATAGGACAGGAGGTAGTGGGCTGCTTTCAGGGATAGATGTATCTCTGGGGCAAATATCAGTCACAAATGCCATCTATCTAACTGCTGACTTCTAACTGTCAGTGAAAAAGACATTAAATCCTAACCTTTTACTGAGAAGGTCAGTAATAATAATAGACATAAGGTTACCATCAATAGTATTTTTTAATATACTTTCTGGCTTACTCAACACTTGCATGATCTGTCCATGTGAAATGAGTCTATATTCACTGTATCTTTGGGACAGAATGTCATCAGATTTCTATAAAAAAGGGTATCTCCTAAGGCTCAGAGTCTTTGGTCTTGGTCTCTAACAGGGTCTGGCTTTATTGGGAGTTTGGCCTCCTCTCAATAAACCTATTTAGCTTGGAGTTTCTGTACTGCTGTGATAAATTTTCACCACACTTGGTAACCTTATTTTATTTTTACATAAGAAAAAGATTTTGAATTTACATGTAGTGAATTTAATTTTAATATATTTATTCATAGTTCTGGGCTATCATGATATTTAGGATTTTTATTACTACATCCAACCAATTAGCTACCCTGTCTAACTTTGCAGGAGATATAGCTGATAAAGTCTCATTTCTAACACACACACACACACACACACACACACACACACACACACAACTTTTTCAAAGCTCTAACACCCAATTTTCCAATTAATAAGTAGCCCAAGAAATGAACATATAGTTTTATTAGGAAGTATGAGTAATAATTAGAGAGATGAGAACTAAAACAACTTTGAAATTCCAAATCATACCTGTAAGGGAAGCAAATGTTGATGAATAAAGAACATGATAAACTATTAGACTGACTGTTTGAAAATGGGTACACTAATTAATAATAGGTGAAATTGTGAGTTTATCCAACCATTACTGAAAGTAATTTGGAATTCTGCCTGCAAAGACACAAAACCTACACTACCCCTTGACCCAGTGATATTATTATTAGACCTATATCCCAAAAAGATCAAATGAAGGTTAAAAAAGGAACCGTGTGCAAAAAAAAATATTATTAGCAGGACTAGAAACTGAGAGGGTATCCTATTCATCACTGAGGCATGTTTGGACAAATTAGGATATACAAATGTATATTTATAGTATGATATTTGAATATAATAGAATGCTATGATACACAAAGACAAAATAAAGGTGTCAGTTTCATGGAAACCTCATAATATTTGTATGAACTGATCCTGAGTAAAATCAGTAGAACCAGGAAAACAATTTATATAATAGAAACAACAGTGTAAAGAAAACTTTGAAACCATAAGAACTGATCAATACAATGACCAACCATGATAAGAGATTTGTTGATGGAGCATCCTGCCCCACTTCATGACAGAGAAGTAGTTGATTCAGATTATACAATGAGAGAGAGGTTTTTTGAATATGAACAATGTGCAAATTAATTTTAATTGATTATATACATTTGTTATATGAATTCTTTTTTGTTATAAACAGTGGGGAGGAGTGGTCATAAATTGATTTTTAAATGAAAAAATAAATTTTAATTAAAAATAAATAAGGAAATATATGATCATAAAAGGGGAATTTGCATCCCCCTATTCTTAAGTACATCTCCCATTTGAAATAACTTTTGGAAGATTCTTGATAATGGTTCAACAATGAATGGCATCTTCAAGGTTTTTTAATGTGTGTAGGTGACAGCCACTTTGGATTTTTCTAGATTGATTTGGTACATGGTAAAATTTTCTTTTGGGTCTTCAGTTTTATTTTGTGTATATCTTTGGTATTTAATTATTTTTATTATAAGCAACAGATTGTAAGCCTTGTTTCCTTTTCCAATCTGTCACTCTTTTTCATTTTATTGTGTTGTTTAATCCATTTGCATTTGAGTTTATGAGTTAGGGTATTTTTTCCATCTGTTTCTGATATTTTATAAAATTATGGTTTTCCCCTCTTATTCTGTAAACACAGTGTTTGTATCTTCTGTTATTTTAATCTTTTTTTTAAGGTTCCCCTGTCCTACTGACTCTTTACCTCATCTGATCACCTCTTCTCATTCATTACTTTTTTCTCTTTGGGCTTGTTTATTTGTTCCTTTTTCTTTTTTTTTGTTTTAATATGGTTATGTAATTCTTCTTCCTCAGCCTTTCCCCCCCTTTGAGGTAGTTAAGTATATTTTTCCTTCATCTCCTCCCCTTAAACTAATCCTATTCATTGATTTTTAAAATTTCATTTTTGTATTTCTTTCCAAAAAAGGATTTCTATCACTCTCTTTGTTATTCACCCTTTCTTTCTACTTACTCTAGATCCTCATTCTTTGATTCATGACTCCTATAATTATAAATATCTCTTTTGTATGTATTTTCCCATAGTCGAAGCTTCTAGGGTACTATTCTGTACTCTGCCTTATAGGCATTTTCTTCCACCTCTTCCCTTGCATCTCACTACCAGAAAAATGCTGATTTTTCTCAGGGATAGAGAGGATACTGCTTTGTGGCATCTTCTACAACCATAACTCTATGTCCCCCACCACTGATAAAGTTTCCCATGTATTCTATTGCCTTTACAAGATTTCCACTTCAAACCTGATCCATTAAATATATTGAAAAATAAATTTCTTATTAGTCTCTCTGTCTTCACTCTGCTGCTGTCCTTACTACAATTTTTCAGTCCTGTATTTCTATACTTTGGGGTGTGAGAATCAATCTCTTCAGTTCTTAATTGCTTCTAAAAATGTTTCAAATTCTTTTTTATTATTGAACATCCATTTTTTATATAGTTAAGTTAGACTTTCAGAGTAGGTCAGTCAATGTACCCTGAATTCCATTGCTCTTTGGTACACATCATTTACTTCATTCTATATATTCTAGCAAGTGCAGAAAAGTCTTGCATTATTTAGATGCCCTTTCCTTTGGGTTTGAAGGTCTTTCTCTTGATTGTTTGCAGAACTTGTTTCTGAAATGAATTGTTAAATTTAATCACTGGGAGTTCCCCCTCCTAGAAGTGATCTGTGAATTATTTCAGTTGGAATTTCACTTTGTTGTTCAGAAGTTCTGGGCACTATTCTTCTATAATTTCCTTCATTAAGTATTAATGTTTTTCCTATTATGTTTTTCTGGAAGTCTTATGAGCCCTAAGTTGTGTCTATGTATTTTGTCTTTGAGATCAGTGTGTTTTCCTTGCATAGTGAGCATATTTTCTTTTAGTTATTGTTTATGTTCTTCTCTTCTTTTAAATTTACTTCTTTTACTTCTGAATATTTACATTCCCAATCTATTGCTCTCTCTTTTATTTCTTTGTTGAGACCTGCCATCACAGATTCTATTTTTCTATTTTTTTTTCTATTATACTCCTTATTTCTGCTGGCTATAAATTCTACTCTCAGAGTTCTTGCCTCTCTTTTGAACCACTGAGGGACTGCTTGCTCTGGTTCCAAGTTTTCCTTAAATTCCACAAAATTTTCTGCCTCATCATGTGTCCAATCATTTTCCTTTGTTTTATAATATTTATTCACAGATACATTTAATATATCTGGAGACCACAGTTGTTAGTGGTTTTTTTAATTTAACTTTTGTTGTTAGTGGTTTTTTAATTTAACTTGACGTCTTCCTGAAACCTTTGGTGATTTCAGTCTTTCCCCATCTTATTTCCTCTATCATTCAATTTCTAACCTTCTCTGATTTTGGTTTTCTTGAGGCATGGATCTCAGAGCTTTTCATCCATCTCTTGAATTCATGATTAACCAGCTTAGATCTCTGTCTTATAACTGAATTTTGGTTGGTCAGAACTGGTCCCAACTAAACATTGCTTTCTTTCCCTTTATCTTATCATTGTTCCCTCTCTCTCTCTCTCTCTCTCTCTCTCTCTCTCTCTCTCTTTCT
>NW_025365349.1:0-3929 GCF_016433145.1 Gracilinanus agilis | reverse complement strand
ACCCTGGGCAAGTCACTTGACCCCCATTGCCTACCCTTACCAATCTTTCACCTATAAGTCAATACACAGAAGTTAAGGGTTTAAAATTAAAAAAAGACAACTCAACTAAAAAAATAAGATACCTAAGAAGAAAAAATTTATTAGGTTATAATTATATTTATATGCAATGCAAAAGTGATGACTATTTAAATGTATGTATAGGTATGAAAGATAAAACTTTGCTTTCTTTGCTAATAATGGAATTGCCTAGGTATATTGGCTTTTATCCAATTTTTGCCAAATGGAATACTTAAGTGAGAAATCTAATACTTAGAGCACTGGTAAGTTAATATAATTCCCTAGTGAAGTAAATAAATGGACTACATTCTCCATATTGTAATTATATCCTAAAGTTGAACCTAAAATTTTCTATATATTTTCTTAATAATTGTCAGGATGTCTGGAATTTGCATTTATTCATTGGTTGTAAATGAGACAAGCATTTTGGATTTCGCCAGTGAGGAGATTTGCTTAGCTTGACTATATATTTTTTAGTAGAATTCCTTCCTTTCTTTCTCTTTTGTCTAACTAGCTTCTTTTTTTTTTCCTTTGCTTGAGTGGGAGGGAAATGAGAGAGGGGAAATTATTATTAACGATACATAAAGTAATACATTGCATTTATTTATGTGAGGAGTGGGCTAAGTGTTACTCTCAAAATATGTTTTTCCAAAAACCTCTGGCTGAGCAATGTGCCATTTTCAAGCATGCTAACAAGTGTGTCATTCCCGGAAACCCCTAACCATGACACCCCACCCTCGCTTTTGCAGAGTTGTGCCCCTTAGGCTGCAGGTGTTATAAAAGTTGTGGTTTCAGGTGTTGTAAATTGTGTTGTACTGTTTTCTGATTTTGTGAAACCTTTTCATTAGATTGTAAGTTTTGGCTCACCAGCTTCTGGAGAGTAGATTAGGGGCTTTTGGTTAAAGATCTTTAAAAGGCTGAGTTCAGCCATAAGAGGGTGCATTTTGCCCATTATCAGATGAAAGAAATAAAAGCTCTTTCTCTTCAGTTCCTGCCTTCTGACTCCAAATTTTCATTGTGAGGAGGTAATCTTCATGAGGAGTGGTCTCCACCCCAAACCACACACGTTTATATACATTAAAAAAGAAAAGACTTGTAGAGTTTTTCAATTGGCAGCAAATTTTTGAGCCACTTCTATGTCATTTATGACCTACAGTTTATTGGTGATCCCTTTGAATTGATTATGGAATTTTTAAAGATTTATGTTTCTAAAATAATTTCAACTAAAACTTAAAATTGATACAATCTATTCTACTATGCTTTGAGATATTTTAATTAGATATTCAACTAACAAGCCAACTGAATTTTCTAAAGTTAAATTATTATTTAAAAGATTATTAATACAGAATTTGCTTAGAAATTCATGTTGCATTGTGCTTTAAAATGAAGTAGATAGCAGATTTAATATAAGAATGGTTATGACTTCTTCAAAAATTAATATTGACTTGTTTAGAAGCACAGATGGTAGTTCATCTATTTTTGTTTTGCCAATCTAGTTATTAGTATATTAAGATTTATGACAGTTTTGGAGTTTGAGACATCTCATTTTCATTTTTGACTTTACAAGTACCAATGAAAAATAATTATGAATTAGATTGTGTAATTTTAATGTTTTTAAAAAATCAACAAATTCTGAATATGTTGGGAGTTCTTGGATATGAATACTATATACTCTTTTCTTCTTTCTTAAATACTGCTTTTTATTGACTTTAAAATTTTCTTCCATTTCATTGTCCTCCCGGGTACATATCTATAGTTTAAGAAAATACAGTAGTAACAACATCTAAATCTATAGTTTAGTTGAAACAGTTTTATAAAAAAAGGAATTTTGATTCTCAGTTATTTATGATGATGTATTTTCATAATCTTTAAATCCTTAATATATAAAGAGGCTTAAAAGTAAATGAACAACTTTACATTCATGTACAGCCCTGGAATATTTATGTAAAACAGACTTTTAACTACAAATATGTAAATAAAAATATCATTAAAATAATGCTTTAATTCTAATTTTAGAGAGATTCATAGAACATTCTTAGAGATTACTAAGCAAGGGATTATAAGAGCAGCTAGCCATTCCAATTTATAAAATTATAAACAAAGAGGAGGTAATTTCATTTTACTCCTAATGACTTCATTACAGGAAGTCCTGCTCACCAGTGAAACATGAATATGATTTGAGTGGAGAAGAGGGAAGGAAATGAAAGGAACTGTTCTATAGTTTTAAGTTAGCAATGAACCATAAATTCTATGTGATTTCATGTATAACAATTCAACTCTTATGTGTTATCCATCCAACATTTCCTAATCTGCAGACAGTTCTTAGCATTATTTTACCTCCAACTACCTCCATAATTTTCTGTCCATACTGGCAGTGGAACCCAGATATTCATATGAGTCCTGTAATTTAAATAGCTCAAATCAGGCCCTTATGCTCATTCTGATACATATTTATTTATTTATAAGTGAATTAGAAGCATTTCTTCAGCAAATCCACAGCAAACTTTTATTAAGAACCGACTATGTACAAGGTACCAGTAATACATAAGAAAAAAAAGAAATAGTCCCTTCCTCTAAGGAGCTTATGCTTTATATTGCATTTAATGTTTTAAATTAAGGTAGCCAAGTGAGAATAGTATTTTACATGACATTCTGCATTCAAAAAAATTACTTCTGTTAGTTGCTAAGTTCCTTGAGAATAGAGACAGGATTTTTTCCCCCTCCCAGTTCCTTGTGTAGTAATAACACACTAAAATAAGTTAAATTAGTTTTAAAAAATAAATGTAGTATTTGAAACATTTATTTTTAAACAGATTTTGAAGTTAGATTTTTTTCTCTTATCCACCCATTCCCTACTCATTGAGAAGGCAAACAAATATATAAGTGAAATCAAGCAACACTTTTTCAAATGAGCCATGCTACCAAAAAAATGCAAGAAAAATGAAGGAAACCAAAAAAATGCTTCTTTTTGCCCTCTGACTTCATCAGTTCTCTCTCTCTGAATCATAAGCCCTTCAGAATTGTATCAGGTTAGCCAAGTTTTTCACATTTGATCATGCTTACAATATTGCTATTACTATGTATATTGTTCTCTTGGTTCTTCTGTTTACTTCACTTTGTATTGGTTCATATACATTTTCTCAAGTTTTTCCGACGCCATCCTATTCATTTCTTACAGTATTATAATGTTACATCACAATCCATATTTCACAACTTATTTAGGCATTCTCCAGTTGTTGAGCATCCTTTCAATTTCCAATTCTTTGTTACCACAAAAAAGAACTGCTATAAATATTTGTGTACTTGTAGGTCCTTTTCCTTTTTCTTTGATCTCTTGGGAATACAGACCTAATAGTGATCTGGGTCAAAAGGGTATGTACAGTTTTATACTCATTTGGGCATGGTTCCAAAATGTTCTCCAGAATGATTGTATCTATTCGTAACTCTACCAGCAGTACATTTAGTTATCCCAATTTTCCTATATTATTTCTTACACTTATTATTTGCCTTTTTCTATCATGTTAGCCAATCTTATAGATGTGAGGTGGTACCTTAGAATTGTTTTAATTTGTGTCTTTTTAATCAAAGTGATTTAAAAAAGCATTTTTTGCATGTAACTAGTAATTTTGATTTCTTCCTCTGAAAACTCCCTGTTTATATCTTTTGACCATTTATCAATTGCAGAATGGCCCTTATTTGTATAAATCTTATTCATTTCCCTATATATTTGAGAAAGGAGGTCTTTTTCAGAGAAGGTGTTTTCCTTCCTTCCTTCTTCCCTCTTTCTTTCACTCCCTCTCTTCCTTCCCTCCCTTCTTCTGTCCCTTCTCTCTCTCTCTCTCTCTCTCTCTCTCTCTCTCTCTCTCTCTCTC
>NW_025365348.1:0-4361 GCF_016433145.1 Gracilinanus agilis | reverse complement strand
AGAAAGAAAGAAAGAAAGAAAGAAAGAAAGAAAGAAAGAAAGAAAGAAAGAAAGAAAGAAAGAAAGAAAGAAAGAAAGAAAGAAAGAAAGAAAGAAAGAAAGGAAGGAAGGAAGGAAGGAAGGAAGGAAGGAAGGAAGGAAAAGATACACACATACACATTTCTCTTTCCCAGAAATCCTGGCCTAGGGCTAAGCATAAAGTAGGTGCTCAGGAAAGAATTGTTGATTGGTTGGTTGGTTGGTACCACTCACTAATCAATCACCCCTAATGGCTCCAAATTAGGAACTGTCCTTACTAGCCCTAGGTCTGTTCTCCAGTGCTAAGGTTCTTCCATACTTTCCCTAAAACAGATGCCCAGGGTCAGCTTAGGGAATAGAGTGCCAAGCCAGAAGTTGGAAGGACCTACATTCAAATCTGGCCTTAGGCACTTCCAATCTATATGACCCAGGCTAACTTAACTTCATTTGCCTAGCTCTTGCCATCCTTCTGTCTTAGAGTTGTTACTAGGACAGAAGGTAAGGGTTTAAAAAAACTGGTATCCAAGCCAAGAAGTCAATATGCCCAAGAGTCACAGCCAGGACCCTCCTCCTTCTGCATGCCTGACTAAGCCTTACCTGGTGAAGAGGAGCTGATAGACTCTGTCTTGTCTTGACAAGGTGGTGTTCCAATTACAATGGATCCTGTTTATGTAATTATTGAAGCAGATCAAGGCTCCAAGTTGCTGAGCTGTAGTAGGGAGGGATCAGGGAGGGTGTCTGGTTTTTGCCTGGTGCCTTACCCCCTCTGACATTCCTTCATTGGCCTCCTAGGGTAGGAGAAGGTTCTGCCTGGGATTCACCTTGAGATAGGGGCCCTGGGGAGATACATGGTGGGAAGCAATTCCTCCCTTCACCCTCAAACCCTGAAGACTACCTAGACCACCAAGGACCCGATCCATTTAGAGCCAGTCCATGAAGGAAGGATTCCAAAAGATGCCACCATTTTCCTATGGGATATGGGATGGAATAGAAAAGGAAGATAGGCTTTAAGGGGTGACCTTTAGCTTCCTAAGGCAGCAGCATGGGCACAAATTGGATCATTCCCCCCCATCCCACCCCCTGCTCACCTCCTTTTTCCCCTCCACTAAAGGACATCATACAGAACCAGATGAAAAGCTGCACAGAGAAGACACTCTTCCCAGAGATGCCCATGGTATGTGGCTCTGAAACACAAAGACAACTGTTTCATTCAACTCAATGAACAATTTATTTAGTGCTTCCTAAATGCAAGGAACTGTCCCAGGTTCTGAGGAATATAAAGAAGAAAAAGAAACAGCCACTGTCCCCAGAAGCTTACAATCTAATAGGAGGAATAAACATGGTGAAGAATAACAAAAGATAAAATGTGATGGAACAAAGGACATTGCTAGACAAACTGGCCTAGGAAAATGTGAGGAGGGAAGAGACACTTTCAGCTAGGGAAATGAAGGAAGGCTTCAAGGAGGAGTTGGCACCTGAACTGAGTCTTGGAGGAAAAGGATTATACATGGTAGAAATGAGAAGGGGATGAATGGTACATGCCTGAGGGTTACCTGCATAAAGAGGAAGAAATAGGCACAATGACCAAAAAAGCAGCCAATAGTCCAGATCAACTAGTGCCATATTGGCAAACCAATGGCACATGTGCCAAAAGAGGTATGCAGAGGCCTCTCTGTAGGCAGGCCTAAAGTCACCCACCAGAATTCGTTACTAGAAAGCCAGAGGGACTGGGGGGGGGGGGAATATTCCTCTCCCCCTCTCAGTGCCCTGAGGACATTCCTCACTTCACCCAGCCTTCTGCCCAGCAGCCCAATGGGAACGCTTCTTCCCTCCTTTCTCTGGGATAAGGTGCTGGGGGGTAGGGCTCACATGCTGCATGAGGGAGCAGCACAGATGGCAGCCTATTGAGTCTGTGGTGAAGGTGATTCCCATGGTGGGATTGAAGAGAAGCTAGGTGTGAGGGGAGCATAACCCACAGTGTGGCACATAGCTAGAGGCAAGTGGAGTGCTTAGGCCACTCTCCTTCCCCTCTCCACACATACCTCTCATCACTGCTCCCCTGCCCAGCAGTCCAATGGGAGTACTTCCTCCCTCCCCTGTTTGGAGTAAGGGGGGAAAGGGAGGGCAAGGGGGGCAGGAGAGGGGGGCAGCACTCAGTCTCAGGGGGTTGGAGCATGGCACTCAGGTATGGGGCACAGCTCTCAGTCTGGGGGGATGGGATGGGGACAGGGCACAGCACTCTGTCTCTAAAAGGTTCACCATCACTGGCCTAGTGGTAGGCAAGAAGGGGTAAAAGATGACCTGGAGAAGGGAGAGATTAGAGACAAATAGATCATCTGGAAAGTGGTTATATTAATCCAGAAAAGAGATGATGAAAACTGAGATTAGTGTGGTGGCATTGTGAGGGGAGATGAGCATACAGATGCAAGGCGGTAGAATGAGAAGAACCATTAGATTATGTGTTGGGAGTTTTTGCGGGGAGGGGGCATGAGAAAGAGAAGAAGTATCATAAATGCTTGAGGTTTTGACCCTAGGTAACTAGAAGGGTGTAAGTATTATCAACATGAAGAGGAAAGTTGGAGGAAGCTGTCAGCCCATCTTTCCCATTCCTGCCCCAACAATCTTCCTAATGCCCAGCTTTAACCATGTCTCAGGCCTCTGCTCAAAAATCTTCATTGGCTCCCTATTACCTCAAGTTTTTGAATCATTTTCAGTCATGTCCAACTCTTCGTGACTCTGTTTGAGTTTTTCATGGCAAAAATACTGGAGAACTGGTTTGCCATTTCCTTTTCTAATTCATTTGAGAGATGAAAAAACTGAGGCAAAGGGGGTTAAATGACTTGCTTGGGTCACACGGCGAAAAAGTGTCTGAGGCCACATTTGAACTCAAGTCTTCCTGACTAAATCTAGGTTTGGTGCTCGATCCACTGTACCACCTATAGGGTCAAATGCAAACTCCTCATTCAACTTGGCATTCAAGTCCCCTCACCACCTGGCCCCAGTTTTCCACTCCAGCCTCTCTTCGCATCTCTCCCTTTCATGTCCTCCAGGTTCTAGTCAAACTAGACTGCTAGGCAACCAACCCATGAGTACTTCCAAATGGTTCACAGTTTTGCCACAGAGAACAACAGAGAGGCACTATGGTGCAATAGGAAGCACACCAGGAAAAATATCAGGAGTCCGGGGATGGAGTTCGAACTTTGCTGCTTGACTCACTGCCTGACCAGGGACATGATACTTCATCTCTCTAAACTTCAATTTCCTCAGCTACAAAATATAAATAATAATCTCTACTCTCTCTATTTCACAGGGCTGTCATGTGAATTTGATGAGATAATGAACATAAAAATGCTTTGTAAGCACCAGAACACCTGATATATGTGAGCTACCATAATCACTGTGGTTAGATTTCTGAAAGATGGAGATAAAACCAACCAGAACCCACCGAAATTCATCAGCAAATTCTCCTCCTCCAGCTCCTCCCCAGTGAATGAGAAGGTGGCTACTTTCCCTCACCACCTAACTCTCATTCAACCAAGCAATGAAACTAATTTAACATGAGCTGGGCTGAGTTCTAGGACTACAAAGTCAAAAGTGTAATAGTTCCTTCTAGTCTCAAAGAGATCCTACAAGAAGAGATTTTACATCCTATGGGAAGAGACTTTAGGGATCATCTATTTCAATCCCATCATTTTGCATGGGGGGGAACTGAGACCCATAAAAAGGAAGCAACTTGCCAAGTTCATAACAGAACCAAGACTAGAACCCAATCTACTGATTCTCAAGCTACAGCCCTTTCCACTCTAGTGCACTGCATCCTGACCAATCCCCATCCCATTCATTCCTGCATGGTGGAGACTCCCTCTTCTGAAGGAGCTGCAGAAACATCCCCTTCACAAGCACGTACACACACACACACACACACGCCTACACTCTTCCACATCCACCATGATTATGTGTCTAGAGAGACTGGAGTCACAGCACATGGTTTATCAGAGCTGGAAGAGACATCAGTATGTAGGGCATAGATTATAGAAGCAAGGGAATAGTTGATGTTCCAAAGAGCAGAAAAAGATGTTAGACTGTGGGAGGAGAAACACAGAAGAAAAACAACTACTTGAACACATGGGCTGATGGAGATATTATTGGGGATGTAGATACTAAATGATAACTCTAGTCCAACTATCAATAATATGGAATTAGGTCTTGATCAATGATACATGTAAAGCCCAGTGGAATTGTGCGTCAGCTAAAGGGGGTTAGGCATGAAATATGTAACTAGGGGAAAATATTCAAAATAAAAACAAGAAAAGAAGAGAAAAGAAAAGAAAAACGAAATTAAA
>NW_025365347.1:0-3449 GCF_016433145.1 Gracilinanus agilis | reverse complement strand
TATTCCTTTTTTTCCCTATTCATTTTTCTCCACATTTCTATTAAATCTAATTTTTCTAGGATTTTATTCACCTCTCTTATCTCTTTCTTATTTATTTTTTGGATTGATTTATCTATATCTGAAAGAGGAATATTTAGATCCCCCACTAGTATGGTTTTACTTTCTATTTCCTTCTTGAGCTCTGCCAGTTTCTCCTTTAGCAATTTGGATGCTATGCCATTTGGTGCATACATATTGAGCAATGTTATTTCCTCATTGTCTATACTGCCTTTTATCAGAATGTAATAACCTTCCCTGTCTTTTTTAATCATATTTACTTTTACTTTGGCTTTTTCAGAAATCATAATCGCCACTCCTGCCTTCTTTTTCTCATTTGACGCTCTAAAGAGTTTGCTCAAAACTTGTGTATGTCTACCCTCCTCATATGTGTTTCTTGTAGACAACTTATGGAAGAATTATGGTTTCTAATCCACTCTGCTATTTTTTTCCATTTTATGCGCGAGTTCATCCCATTCACATTTAGAGTTTAAATTATCAATTGTGTATTCCCCAACATTTTGGTATCTGCTCCTAGTTCTATCCCTTCTTCTTAAACTATTTCCTTTTAAACCTGTGGTTTGCTTTAAGCCAGTAACCTTTGTCCACTCCCTTGATTTACTTCCCTTTCTACCCCTTCCCTCATTATTCCCCTCTTTTTTATTTTTAAACCTAATGAATTCCTTCCCCCTTCTTTTCTCTTACCTTTTTTGACCTCCCCACTCCCCTGCTCCCCTTTGTTTATCCCTTCTGACTTTCTTAGTAGGGTTAGATAGAGTTCTATTTCCCAATGAATATAGCTACTCTTTCCTCTCAAGGTTAATTTCACTGAGGGTAAGGTTTAAATATTACCTCTTAATCCTCTCTTCCTCTTCTTCTTATAATAGTATTCATCCTGTCCCCTTCCCATGCCCTCTTTGTGTGTAATAAAATATCCTATTTTTCTTATTCCTTCAAGTTTCTCTTGGAAACCTCTACTATTCACCCCCCTCTTTCCCACCCTCCATATCATCTTAGACCATTTAGTACTGCAACCGCTCCCTATGAATAATTCTTCTAATTACTATAATAGTGAATACTATAATAGTGAATAGAGTTCACTATAAAGAATTACACTTAACATTTCTCCATAAAGGAATGAAAATAATTAGATCTTATTGAAACCCTCAAAGAGGCAAATTTTAAAAAATAAGAGTTTTCTTTCTTTCCCCTCTGTTTCTTATTTACCTTTTCATGTTTCTCTTGATTTTTGTGTTTGGATATCGAACTTTCCATTCAGTCCTGGTCTTTTCTGTGCAAATACTTGGAAACCTTCTATCTTCTTGAATGACCATACTTTCCCCTGGAAGTATGTAGTTAGTTTTGATTGGTAGGTGATCCTTGGTTATAGATCCAGATCTGTTGCCTTTCTGAATATCATATTTCAAGCCTTGTGGTCTTGTAGTTTGGAGTCTGCCAGATCCTGTGTGATCCTGATTGGTGCTCCTTCATATCTGAATTGTTTCTTTCTGGCTTCTTGTAAAATTTTTTCTTTTACTTGGAAGCTCTTGAATTTGGCTATTATATTCCTGTGGGTTATCTTTTCTGGGTTAAGTGTAGAGGGCGATCTATGGATCCTTTAGATGTCTATATTGCCCTCTTGTTGTAGAACTTCAGGGAAATTTTCCTGAATAATTTCCTTTAGTATAGATTCCAAATTTCTATTTCTGCTTTTTCAGGAAGACCAGTGATTCTCAGATTATTTCTTCTAGACCTCTTTTCTTGATCGGTCAATTTCCCAGTGAGATATTTCATGTTTACTTCTATTTTATCAGCCTTTTTACTTTGCTTTATTTGTTCTTGCCTTCTTGAGAGATCATTAGCTTCTAATTGTCCAATTCTAACCTTTAGAGACTGGTTTTTGGCTATAATCTTTTGGTTTTCCTTTTCAATCTGGTCATTTCTGGTCTTCAATTTACTTGCCTCACTTTCCATTTGTGAAATTCTGTCTTTTAAACTGTTATTTTCTTGCCAGATCTCTTCCATCTTTCTCATCATCTCAGATTTGAACTCTTCAAGAGCTTGTGACCAGTTTTAATTTTTTGGGAAAGTTTGGATCTGATTATTTGTTTGTTCTCCTCTGCTATTTGCTCTGTTGTTTGTATTTTTTCTGTGTAAAAGTTGTCGAGTGTTAAAGATTTCTTCATGTTGATCTTTCTCTTTTGGGGTTCTTGTGGATGGCTTGCCATTTTTAGCCCAGGACCCTCTTAGCTTCATCCTCATGTCCAGAGTCTGTCTGCACTCTTTACACTACTGAGGTCTCAGGTCTAGTTGTTCTCAGGATCAAGCCTCCTGGTGGTCCCCTTGCTTGTTCCTCTGCCAAAAGCTCCTTTAACAGTCTCAGGGCACTGCTTCCACAGTCATGCACCCCTCGGTACTGGGTCCCCACCAGAGGTCCACACCTGCACTCAAGGTCTTTGTTCAAATTGTGCACATTCTTTAGCCTCTTGGGGTCTTAAGTCTTGCTGATCTCAGGAGCAGGCCCTGGTGATCCCAGGTGTCTGTCAAGGACTTAATGAATGCACCAAACTTGCTCTAACTCTTTCGTGCTGGCTTTGGCACTGTAGGTGGTATGGGGTGGAGAGGGTTGCTCAGCTCACATTTTGGTGAGAGCCGTTTCACCCCCTTATAGCATGGAAATTCACCAATTCCACGTACCTTCAATACTGTGCCCTGTTGCGGAGTCCCTTTGTTCATCTGGATTTGTTTTTATGTCCTCTTAAGGAGTCCTATATGTGTGGGTTAGGAGAGGTTAAGCATCTACTTTTTACTCTACGGCCATCTTAACCTGGAAGTTCAATTTCACCCCAGACCTTCTTTTATTTTTTTTATTTTATTTTTTAGAAAACATTTTTTCCATGGTTATATGATTCATGGTCTTACTCTCTACTCCCCAACACTCTCCCATCCCCATAGTCAATGCATATTTCCACTGGTTTGATAATTGTACTAGGGTGGTTGTTTAGAGTCTACATCCCAAATCATGTCCACATCAACCCATGTGTTCCAGCAGTTGTTTTTCTTTTGTGTTTCCACTCCTGTAGTCCTTCCTCTAAATGTGGGTAGCATTCTTTCTTATAATTCTCTCAGAATTGTCCTGGGTCATTGCATTGCTGTTAGTACAGAAGTCCATTACATTTAATTTTTTTAACATTTATTAATAATCATTTTTAACATGGTTACATGATTCATGCTCCTACTTTCCCCTTCACCCCCCGCACTCCCAGCTCCCATGACCGACGCACATTTCCACTGGTTTTGTCATGTGTCCTTGATCAAGACCTATTTCCAAATTGTTGGTGGTTGCATTGGTGTGGTAATTTCGAGTCCACATCCCCAATCATGTCCACCCCGACCCGTGCGTTCAAGCAGTT
>NW_025365346.1:0-7628 GCF_016433145.1 Gracilinanus agilis | reverse complement strand
CTCTCTCTCTCTCTCTCTCTCTCTCTCTCTCTCTCTCTCATCTTCCTCATTACTAGTTCCTTTTTCCTCTGTGCTTTTCTGAGGAAACTTCTCCTGGATCCCCTTCCTATAACACCTCACTTCCACCTCTAGCCCTTGTACCTCTACAGGATTTTAGAGCTGAAAGATAATTAGACGTAATCTTGTCCTACCTACTTGTTTATGGAGGAGAAAAGAGAACCAGAAAGGGAAAGCTACTTACCTAATGACATGTTGCTCTGTAGGACTTAGTTCTAATCCCATGTGTCTAGTACAGATCTAGATTTAGCCAAGTCTCTTGTCTTTCTTTTGGCTGCTCTTTTCAACCTTCATTGGCCAGAAATTATTTTCCTCTTAATCATTTTCTATCCCACACCCTCTCCATATCAATAACCTTTATCCTCAGTCTTCCTGTCCTACTCCAACCTTTTTTCTTCTCATTGTCCTTCCCACTTATCTCCTCACCTGAAGGTCCTGGGGCTTCTTCTTTGATCATTAGTGCTGGAGAAGGTTTTTGGGAGAAAGTGGGGGCACTCTGGCCCAGAGATGAAGGAAAAGGGAAACACCTGGCCATGGCCTCCCCAGACAAGTCCTGCCCCCACCCACCCACCCACCCCTCAGCTCAACTTCCCTCCCTCTCACCCACAGAACTTTGGCCTCTCTGCAACCTCCACCCCAGCTGCTTCCAAATGGGAATGTATTTGTCTTCAGATCAGTGTTCTCCACTATAAGAAAAAGAAAGAACCAAACCCTCTGAGTATAAGAGTAACCAAGCTCAAGGGAGATATGACTGCACAGCTCTGAGACTCAGTCCTCACTGAGCCCCAGCGTTTCAAGTAGCAACTACAGAACTTTAATGACATCAGTCATTCCACCCTGGCAACCAGACCAGTTTGAAGGAAAATGCATAGAATCAGCAAACTACAGAATTCTCTCTGGGGAGACAGGGAAACAGAAGCATGAACTTCTCATGTGTTCCCTGAATTAGATTTGCATATTTATCTTCTCCCAAAATGTTAAACCCCTCTTACCAATAAGTAGCTTACATGATTGCTTTCACCTGATTCTCCTCCTACCTGACTGATCAATCTTTCTTAGGAGGAAGACTAGTAAGATAACAACAATAATAATAATAATAATAATGAAGTGGTTGCTAAGAAAGAGCTTGGGTTCTGCTGTGAAAGGAGTGACTTTGGTCATTACTTAAGGTCTCTAGGCCTCCACTTCCTGATTTATGACAATAAAGAGTTTGACTAGATGGCCTCTAACACCCCTTCCAACTCTAGATTTGTGATTTTATGATCCTATAATCATAGATTTTTAGACTATCTATAATAATAATAGCTTCATCTCTATAGTGCCTTAAGGTTTACAGGAAGTGCACTGTTCAAACAACCCTGTGAAGTAGAGGTAAGTATGGTGAAAAGAAGACTGGATTTTTGGAGTCAGAAGACCTGACTTCAAATCCTAATCCTTTCATTTGAACAAAGTCTCCTAACTAGACTTTAGTTTACTATTAAGTAATGTGATGATGTGACTAGAACACTGGACCTAGAGTCAGGAAGAGTTCAATTCTGATCTCAGATACTTACTGTAGCTGTGTAAGCCTGGGTCAGTCTCTTAACTTTTATCTGCCTGAATTTCCTCAATTAAAAGATAGGGATAATAGTAGCACCTACCCCTAGGGGTGCTGTGAGGATCAAATGAGATAATATTTGTAAAGAGTGTGTTACATTCTACATGGATGCATGTTTTCTAAGTTTCTTCCTGTAAAATTAGGGATTTGAGAGTAGACGATCTCCAAGGTGTTTCCTATTTCTAAAAGCATATGGTTCTTCATTATTTCCTCATTTTCTTCACCCATTCTCTTGTCCCCTAGGACCTTGTCTCCGGATCTCTTTCTCCATCCTCACTTCTGATCATCCTGTCTATTCCCATGATTTTAGTGATTTCTTCTCTACAGATTATTCAGCTCTAGGTATCCAGCTCCCAAATCATCCCTGAACGCTGGTCCCACATCTTCTACTACCTACCTGGATGATCTACCATCATTTTAATCTTGTCATGTTCATATTTTATTTCATTCACCATATTCCTTCCTTATGCCTTCTCCTCCTCCCAATGACCTTACTTCTACTAATTGAATCTTTTCAGTCACCAAGGATTGCAATTTGTCACTATTAATTCTTTCTTCTTCTTTGTGCTCATGTCCTGATTAACCACCAAAACCTGACAGTAGACCCCACAATATATCTCTTATCTCCATTCACATTCCCAAACAGCCCTATCATATACCTCATCTCCTTTCACTTGAGCTTTTAGATGTTACTAACTGATCTCTTTGGCCCAATGCTTTCCCCTAACTATTCTACCCTTCATAAAAGTGCCAGATCGATCTTTCCAATGCATAGGTCTGACCACAATATTTTTGGTGTTCAAAATCAGTACCTGTCTGATATGCCCACATGGTGAACTACAAATGCCTTAGCTAAGTGGTTAAAGCAATAAATAATCTCCCTTTCTAAGTTCATTGTGTAATACTTGTACCATCTTCTCTCTTGCCTATTATACACTTTTTTGTTCAAGTCAAACTGGATGGCTGTGTAATTCCCATTTTCACACTATCCTAACCTACTTGCCTGTAATTTTCAAGGTTGATCTCCATATCTGCCTCTATGTTTCTACTTATGGAAATCTTTATTTTTGTCTAAGATCCAGCTCCTATAGGGGTCTGAGCATATTGGTTTCCTCTTGGAAGATCTATATTTCTTTGCCTATTCAAAATGAGCTCACAAGGACACATGTCTAGGCCTGCGATTCTATGGATATAGAGAGATAGTTCAGGAGCCTATACCCCTCTCTTCTTCTATCTCTCCTCTCTTCTTCTCTCCTCTGATACTACTTTTGGAACACCTTTAAACAGGCCCTCCTCACTTTATAACTGGAGCATCTCAACAAGCTAATTGGCCTCAGTTTCTCAAGTGTCTCCCTAATCCACTCAGCTGTCAACTTAATTTTCCTAAAGCTGACCTAACCCTGTCACCCTTTTACTATTCAGTAGTTCCTTATCACCTCAAAGTTCATATATAAAATCTACTGTTTGACTTTTAAAGCCTTTTTCATAACTTATTCCTTTCCAGCTTTTCCAATCTTCTTTTTTTAAGCCTCTCTATGTACTCTATTGTCCTGTGACACTAGCCTCCTAGTTGTTCTTCATTCAAGACACTTAATCTCCCAACTCCATGTATTTTTAAGACTTGTTCCTCATGCCTGGAACTCTCTTTCTCCTCATTTCCACCTTCTAGCTTCCTGACTTCTATCATTTCTTAGCTAAAATCCAACCATCAGCAAGAAGCCTTTTCCAATTCCCCTAATGCTTGTTGCTTCACTCTATAATTATCTCTTGTCTTTTCTGTAGATGCATTTTATTTGTACATTGTTGTCTTGATGTTGTTTCCCCCATTAGATTGTGAGCTTCTTGAAGGCAGACTGTCTTTGCCTTTCTTGATCTCTCCAATCACTTCCATTAGCACATAGCAGGTACCTGATAATTGCTTGCTGATTTTTTTTGATTTGACTCTTTATTTTCAAACTCATAAAAACTCTTTTCCTGACTATCTGATGAGATCATTTGGGAGGAATAAATAATATAAAGAATGAAAAGTTCTAAAGGTATGTGAGGTGTGAGAATTTCACACAAAGCACCACTCATAAGAGCAAAAAAGAGATGGGTTTAGAGTAATGGTTCCCAAACTTTTTTGGCCTACTGCCCCCTTTCCAGAAAAAAATATCACTTAGCCCCCTGGAAATTATTTTTTTTTAATTTTAATAGCAATTAATAGGAAAGATAAATGCACCTGTGACCATTACCACCCCACTGGATCATTGCAGCACCCACCAAGGGGCGGTGGCACCCACTTTGGGAATCACTGGTTTAGAGTCATTCCTATATTTGAATCCTGCTTGACATCTCCAACAAGAAGCAGTTATGATTATTTAAAAAACTCTTCCTTATATTGAGTTCATAGCAGCCTCTCCATAATATCTCCTTATAGTACCTCATTCTATTCTCTGACTCTCCTTTTTACTCCTGATGTGTGTAAATTGAGACTAACTGAAGTTCATGTTCTAGTAATTTAGATCTACTAGTAAAATGTTATTCAATAGTTAGCAAAGTAAGGTGGAATATTTTGTCATAAAAAAGAAAGGCCATTCTACATGTATAGGAAAATGAACCACATTGGTTCAGCTGAACAAAGCTTCCCAGTCTGGTCATGCTGTTGGCCCCTGGTCAGTAGCCTCAGATAACGCACTGGAGTTCTTTGTGGCTTTAAATCACTAGGAAACCATGACATCAACACAGGCTAGTTCCTTTAGCCAATCAAGTCTCACTGAGAGTCTCAATACTTCATAAGGAAAAGAACTAATTCAACTTTTATGGGTCCCTGAGAAAAGCCATAATGGGCTGCATGCTGGGCCTCAGAAAAGATACCATATCATATAAACTGGGAAAGTTCAGACAACCACTCTGGACCTCAGTTTCTTTGACTATAAAAATAATTGGTTAGAATAAGGACTCTTTCAGCCCTCAGCCTTAAGATCCATAATCTTCTGCTTTCCCTCCTCTTCCCTTTTGACTTCACCTTTGATGTAATAGAATGCTCTGCCTCATCCATTCTTTTTTTGCATTCAGTACTTATATTTTTCTCATTTTTCAAGCATTTAATTTTTTCTCCTTTTTACTTCCCATACATTGAAAAAGAAAAGAAAAAGCTCTTAAAACAATTATGCAGTTAGAAAAAAGACATGCTTACTATGTCCAAAATGTATCTCGTTTTACTTTTTTTTTCCATCATCCCCTCTTTCTGGAGATGGGAAGCATTTATCAGTGGTCCTCTGGAGTCATGCTGATTGTTGCATTGTTCAGCTTTCAAAACTCTTTAAAAATTGTTCATTTTGCAGCATTGCTATAGTATAAATTGTTCTCCCTTTTCAGTTCACTTAATTCTGTATCATTCCATACAAATCTTTCCAGCTTTCTCTGTAACTTCTTTCATCATTTATTGCAGCAGAATAGTACTTTGTTTCATTTGAATACCATAATTTGTTTAGCCCTTTTCTGACTGATAGTCACCACTCCCTTTACCTTCAAGTTCTCTGGGTAGCATTATTTTTTAAGCTGCTATAAACATTTATGTACAAATATAAGACATTGAGCTCTGGGAGAGAGGAGAGAAGAAGGGAGGGAAAGATTATGAATCATGTAACCAAAGAAAAATACTTATAAATAGATGATTTAAAATGTTTTTATTTTTGTTTTGTTTTAAATTTTTTCTAAACTCTTAACCTTTCATCTTAGAGTCAATACTGTATATTGGCTCCAAGGCAGAAGAGTGGTAAGGGTTAGGAAATGGGGGTTAAGGGACTTGCTCAGGGACACACAGTTAGGAAGTGTCTGAGGTCAGATTTGAACCCAAGACTTCCCATCTCTGGGTCTGGCTCTCAATCCACTGAGCCACCCAGCTGCTCCCTAAAATGCTTTTAAAAAACAAAAATATAAGACAATCTTCCTCTTTCTTTGATCTCTTTGGGGCAGCTAGGTAGCACAGTAATAGAGTGCTCCACCTGGAATCAGGAAAACTTGAATTCAAATCCAATCTCAGACACTTAAAAGCTGTGTGAACCTGGGCAAGTCACTTAACATCTGTTTGCCTCCATTTCCTCAATAACAAATGGGAATAATAATAGCACCAACCTCAAGAGGTTGTAGTAAGACTCTAATAAGATAACAATTGTAAACTTCTTAGCATAGCGCATAACAAACACTATAAGAATGTCAGCTATTATTTGGGATATAAATATTTATGTGTATACAAGGCTTTTTCCTTTGAGATATAACACTATTGATGGCAATATAAGGTAAAGGTATATGTAGAGTTTAATAATTTCAGGGGACACATTTCAAAATTGCTTTGCAGAATGATGATTCACAGTTCCTAGAATGTTTATGTTCCTATTTCCCCACAGCTTCCACAATAATTTTCATCTTCCTTTTTTGTCTTTGCCAATCTGATGGGTGAAAGGTAGATAATGCTATTTGTTCTTCAAGATAGCCCACCATTTCCACATAGCCTTTCCAGGCCCAGCCTGAAATAACTTATTTTTCTCCTAACTTCCTTTAGCAGTGAGGTTCTTTCCACTTAGGCATCTGAGGTAGAAATCTTCAGAGACCATGGAACCCAACCGCTATCTAAACCATGACTCCCATCTTCAACAGCTCTGTTAAGTGGGCATCCCAGGCATTACTCCTCCAGTGGTATCTATTCATTCAATTTGAGTATAACTGTAATATTAAGAAGTTTTTCCTTATATTGAGTCAACATCAACCTTTCTATAACTTTCCCTTACTGATCCTTAATATGGCCTCTGAGGCCAAGCAGACTAAACTAGATCCTTCTTACCCATGATGACTTGCATATATTTTAAGATATGCCATGCCCAATTTCTCCCCCACACACACACCTTCTTTTCTCCAAGCTAAGCCAGTCAGTCGATAATCATTTATTGAGTATATTTACTATGTGCTGAGCACCAGAGATACAAAGAAAAGGCAAAATACAGCTTCTGCCCTCAAGAAGCTTTCAATATCTATGCAAATACATAGCAAAAAAGCCATATACAGTATCAATAGGAAATGATCTACAGATGGAAGATATGAGATTTAGGAGGGTTTGGGAACTTCTTAAAGAAGGTGGGATTTCTCTGGAGCTTGAAAGAAACTAGAAAATTCAGGCCGCAGAATTAAGGAGGAAAAACATACAAGCATGGGGGGCAGCTAGAGAAAATACCCAGAGCTGAGATATGGAGTGTCTTGTCCAGGGTATAGCGAGGAGTCCAGCATCACTGGATCAAAGAGTACATATTGGGGAAAGAGGGGCTGGGACAAAGGAGTATGGCATAAGAAAGCTGGAAAGATGTGAAAGAGCTATATTATAAAGGGTTTTGAATACTAGAGAATTTTATTTTTAATCCTGTAGGTGACAGGAAGTCATTGGAGTTCAATAAATAGGAGAATGACATAGATCTGTGATTGAGTAAAATTACTTTTGACAACTGAATGGAGAATGGACTGGAGTGGTGAGAGATTTGTAGTAGGTGGATCAATCAGCTGACTATTACAATAGTCCAGGTGTGACATTAGGGCTTGTACCAGAAGGAGGGCAGTACCAGAGGAGAGGAGGCATATTCTTTTAGAGGTGTCACACAGGTGAAATTGGATGAGATCTAGGTTGCAAGCCTATTTCTGGGAATATGGTGGTGCCCTTTACAGGAATAGGGAAGCTTAGTAGAGGAGAAGATTTGGGTAAAGGAGAAGAAAATAAGCTGAGCATTGGACAGGTTAAACTTAAGATGTCTACTGGACATCCAGTCTGAGATGTCTGGGAGGCAGCTGGAGATAAGAGACTAAAAGTCAACAGAGAGGTGGGGGCAGCTGGGTTGCTCAGTGGATTGAGAGTCAGGCCTAGAGACAGGAGGTCCTAGGTTCAAATCCAGCCTCAGACACTTCCCAGCTGTGTGACCCTGGGCAAGTCACTTGACCCCCATTGAGC
>NW_025365345.1:0-2148 GCF_016433145.1 Gracilinanus agilis | reverse complement strand
TATATATACAAAAGTGTGAGATTATATATTATATATATTAAAATTTTATACATATAAAATAAATAAATAAAATTATATATCTATAAAATAGTGTGTGTGTGAGATTATATATATTACATATTTATTCAGAATCTCACAGACACACATATATATAATTTCAATAATAGCTATCATTTGAATAATGCTTATTTTAACCTAACAACAACTCTGGGGTTGAGGTGGAGTGAGATGCTATTAATTCCATTTTACAGATGGAGAAAGAGACATAACAGAAGTCAAGCCACTTATCCGGGGTCACACAACTATTAAATGAACTCAATTCTTCCTAATTCCAAGTCATGGGCTCTATACATAGTGCCACCTAGCCTGAAAGATGGCAAAGTCACTTGTATATTTTATCCCATTTCTTGCTCACAACAGCTCTATGAGGTAGGTGCTCTTATTCTCCCAATTTTATAGGAGAGTTAAGAAAGACTAAGATTAAGTGACTTGTCTGGGTTCACTTGCCCATTTAGCAAGTATCTGAGGCAAGATTTGATCTCAGGCTTTTCTGATTCCAGATTTCTGACTCCACTTTCTGACTCTTCTCGCTCTGTCCTTTCTAGTGCTGGACTTCAAGTCAAGAAGTTTCTAGTTTCAAATCTCATCTCAGACACTTAGGAGATGCATGACCATGAGCTAATGATTTCATGTCCCTCAGTCTATGCTAAATTCTTTGCAGAATCTTAAAGGAAGTTGCTTCTATTGTTACCTATTCCATTTACAATTATATCTCCTTAGTGTAGTTTCATTGGTTGAGATGTGCTACAGGAGAAGGCTGGATTCAACTCTTACCTGCTCAGAAAATGGTTGTTAAATTTTAGTTTGCATATTTATACTTTGCAAATAGGCAAATACTCCAAATCAGAACTTGAATTATTATTTTGTTGATTGTCTAGACATAAAACAGTGTACCTTACAGAAAGTGTCTGTAGTAAAGATTGAACTTGTGTATATATTTTATCCCCGAGAAAGCTGGTTGTTAAATCTTTACCAGCATGTGCCCTGGAAGTATGTTATAAGTACTAAAGATGGAATCATTAGGATGGGTCAATGGGAAACATACAGTTTTTAAAATTAGAGGGCCTAGATCTGAATAGCAGTTTTGCAATTCACTTACCTGTGATATCTTGAGCAAATTGTTTCATTTTTTGGCTTCAGTTTCATCTTTAAAATGAAAAAGTTGGATTCAACTGTCCCTAAATGAATTTCCAGCTTTAAATTCTAAGATCCAAAATGTGAGAATAGGTACAGGAATATTCTTTTCATGCTGGAGTTCGAAATGCCAATATAAGGTTGAATCTTACATGCTAGAGCTATAGGTAACTAATTCCTTTTCACAGAAACACAGCTGTCTCTCTGGTGTCCATGATTACTAGCTTTTCTGTCTTATTCACTCTTGTAACTTTTATTAGAATAAAACGAGTAGGGGAGGGCACAAAGGGAGGGAAGAGGACAGCAAGGGAATAAGGGAATGTTTTTGTGCAAAATGACTTTGATCTTAATCTTTCTTTATTTGTATTATCTGATGGATGTTACTATTAGATATTTGAAACTAAATGAAACGATTTTTTTCTTGGTATTTTAAGATGAGCATTTGATTCTAACATCTGTTGAAACATTCACTGCAATTTACTTCTAATCCAGCTGCAAATCAGGAAGGAGAAAAAAGCTACTGAAATCTGTAAGAACAATTCAGCAGGGAAAAATCTAGAGATGTAGCAAATTAAAAGCTAAACTAGGTATATCTATGTTATAATAACAAAGGCTAAGCCTATTTCTTCAAATCTGAAATTAAATGCTATAGCCTCCAATGATTCAAATTCAGTTCTTTGATTTAAAAGGAAGTCTGTTTTAAACCACTGGAATGAGATAGCATGTTCTATGTTTCTTAACCTACTGAGCATGAAAAAAAAAACCAAATTATTTTTCCCTCTTCCTTCCTTCCTTCCTTCCTTCCTTCCTTCCTTCCTTCCTTCCTTCCTTCCTTCCTTCCTTCCTTTCTTTTTATTACTTTCTATCAGTAAGAATTCTAAGACAAAAGAGGAGTAAGGGCTGGGAAAACAGAATTAAGTGACTTGTCTGAGGTCACACAGCTAAGAAAGGTCT
>NW_025365344.1:0-2217 GCF_016433145.1 Gracilinanus agilis | reverse complement strand
TATATATATATATATAATTACTGAATATCTTATTTATGTATTTGTATTAAAGCATTATATTTTAAGTGATGGTTTCCCCAGTCATATTTTTGAATAGTGGTTAAAGAAGGTGTACTTTGAAATTTTCAAGGTCCCCTCAATTTCTACTTCATATAGCATGACTGGCCATTGTAAGGACCAAGATATAAGACACACAGGACAATTTACTTGGGTTGGATAGCATTTTATTATTGACATCACCTCTGTATAACTGGCAATATAATGGGGAACGTTCCCTCTCAAGATTTGAGATCTTCGGGGGCAGCTGGGTAGCTCAGTGGATTGAGAGTCAGGCCTAGGGACTGGAGGTCCTAGGTTCAAACCCGGCCTCAGACACTTCCTAGCTGTGTGACCCTGGGCAAGTCACTTGACCCCCATTGCCCACCCTTACCACTCTTCCACCAAGGAGCCAATACACAGAAATTAAGGGTTTAAAAAAAAAAAAAAAGATTTGAGATCTTCACTTGCTAACCAGAGTCTGGCTTTATTGTGAGACCAGCCTTCTCTCAATAAACCTATTTCTTTTTGGCTTGGAGACTTGGTTTTATTTTTGGGCCATCTCTGCTAATAAATTTTCTGCCACATAGAATATTCAATTAGGATTTTACTTCTTATTAGCTGGTATTTTTATTTTCCACAAATGGTGAGTGGAATCATTTCCAGGTTTTCAAACCTTGATAAACTTGTGGGTAGGTTTTATTTTTTGCTTTTATATTTCTATAGTTTGTATCTTTCTTTTTTTATATATCTTTCTGAAGAATTTAATGGTTAAATACTGAAGACCAAAAAAAGAGCAGCTAGAAAATCATTTTTACTGAATTAAATAACAGTATCTATCTAAAAGCAAAGGACAATTATGAGGCCCTTCTGTTCTATACTACTCATGTCAGCTTTTCCCACAATCAGCTACTAAATTTTTATTTTATCAGCCCACTGCAGAAATGTAACTATTAGATAATGCTGAAAGGTGTAACAAAGGTTATACTTGTATCATATAAGTAGAGATCTTCCGTTGTCCGTTGTATATTCAAAGTACTAGATTTGAGCCCCAGTTCTGATTCAGCTATTTTTTTTTTTTACTGTTATCATTTCACCTCTATGATTTTTTAAGTGTCTTTTTCTATAAAAGATCATGGTCAAATTTCATTTTTGAACTGTAGCATAAAAGCAGCTGCTGTACAACTCAAGCAAGTATAGCAGGAGTCAGAAAGCTAAAATCTCTTTCATTCAACTAATTATCTTCATTTTAAGATAACTTCTTTGTATTTAAGCTATTAGGCAGGTTATAAGAGCAACCTATTTTTGATAAATTTAACCTATGTCCTAGTATATCTACTGAATTCAGTAGCTAATTTGTATTACAATGATTTTTTTTAAATTCAGTACCTGTAGCATGCACTCACAGCCCCCCAAAACTCACCAAACCATGTTTGATAATCCAGTTATTTTACATCAGGAGTCTTAGAGTGTTCTGTGTATTTATTGTTTTACAGTAGAATGCCCAACACAAGATCATCATAACTGCCAAATAGTCAGCTGTGCAAAATAGTATATACAGCACTTAAGAACAAATGGGAGACATGATTTTTTTTCTTTAAATAACTTACTTAAACACAAATTTATGATCCTACAAAATAGCATTAAACTAGATGGTCTAAGTTGATCTGCCTCCTTGGACCCATGGTAACTGTTATTCTCCCCTAACCAATAGAATCAATATACTGAATTCCATTGTATGAATAATGGATCGTAATAAATGAGTCCCTTTTTCTAAGAGCTTTTCCTTGCTCCCCTACAAACATGATCTGGCCTGGATAAGAAGACAACAGGAATTTCTTGAAGGTCAATGGTCCAAAATGGTTAAGTATTCTACATGATCTATATTCACTGTTTCCATTTTTCAGTAGGATGTACTTAGATTACTTTCTTCAATTCATCATACAGGACAAGTACAAAAGCTCCATCCATGCCTCTAAGAACATTGGACCAGGCACCCTTGAAGAAAGCTTTGCAGGGGGCAGCTGGGTAGCTCAGTGGATTGAGAGCCAGGCCTAGAGATGGGAGGTCCTAAATTCAAATCTGGCCTCAGACACTTCCCAGCTGTGTGACCCTGGGCAAGTCGCTTGACCCTCATTGCCTACCCTTACCACTCTTCTGCCTTGGAGCCAATACACAGTA
>NW_025365343.1:0-2634 GCF_016433145.1 Gracilinanus agilis | reverse complement strand
AATAATAATAATAATAATAATAATAATAATAATAATAATAAAGACAAGGCTGGGAGGGCGTAGGGAAGCTAGGTGGCTCAGTGGATTTGGAGCTAGGGTTAATGACAGAAGGTCCTGGATTCAAATTTATTCTCAGACAATTCCTAGTTGTGTGACCCAGGGCCAGTCACTTAATCCCCATTGCCTATCCATTATAGCTTTTCTGCCATTTCCTTCTCCAGCTCATTTTACAGATGAGGAAACTGAGGCCAACCCAGTTAAGGGAATTGATCCTTAAGATCAGTTAACTGATACTTAGTATAGATTCTGAGGCAGAAAGGGAGGGCTTTAAAAAAACTTAAAAAATAAAGGCAAGGGAGGGGCAGCTGGGTAGCTCAGTGGATTGAGAGTCAGACCTAGAGATGGGAGGTCCTAGGTTCAAATCTGGCCTCAGACACTTCCCAGCTGGGTGACCCTGGGCAAGTCACTTGACCCCCATTGCCCACCCTTACCAATCTTCCACCTAGGAGCCAATACACAGAAGGGTTTAAACAAAAAAATAAAAATAAAAATAAAGGCAAGGGAAGAGATGTGACAACTCTTGGAATTTTACAAAAAATGATCACACTTTTTATCCATTTGTTCCACTGTTGGATACATTTGCCCTCAGGGAATAAGCAAAAAGGAAAAATAAAGAGGTGGCTGTTCCAATGTAGTAATAACAGCATTATGTATAATTGAAAAATGTTAGAAAGAACCCAAATGTCCAACAATAAGAGAATATTTGAATAAATTCTGGTACATCTACAGAATGGAACAGGGATAGGGAAGGGGCCTCCCTTTACCTTCTTTGGTGACCTGAGGGACTTATACAGAGGGAGGCGAGGAATCGAGATGGATTAGACCAGCCCTCCCTCCCTGGGCTGCTCTGAGACCCATCGATTCTACACTTTTGAGGATGACAAACTAAGAGCAGTCCTTTATTTTTGTTGTTGCTGTTCAACCATGACAGACCCTTTGTGACTCCATTTGGGGTTTTCCTGGCGGAGGTACTAGAGTGGTTTGCAATTTCCTTCCCCAGCTCACTTTACCAATGAGGAACCCGAGGCAAACAGGGTTAAGGGACTTGCCTAGGATCACACAGCTAATATGTGTCAGGCCAGATTTGAACTCAGGAAGAAGTTTTCCTGACATCAGACTGGGCATCCTATCCACTGTGCCACTTAGCTGCTCCACAATCCTTTGGGAAATAATGCAAAGAAAGCAAATATATAAAGTGGAGCCAGGAGACATCAATTATCAACCAATTATATAAAAGAAGTGAAATTGACAGGTGCTCAAGTGAATTTTTTTTTAAGATGGGTTTTCCTATTTCCCTCAGGTTGGAAATATAGGAGCTATTCAGGGATTGGTCCCACACTGATGCCAGGATGTCAGAGCTGGGCTCCATAAGTCAGAGATGAGATGAGCGGGACTTGATATTATATAGGAGAATATGGACCAACACATCTCAAAGAGACCTTAGAACAGAGCCCAGACAATTTGGAACTGTGCCCAAAGGGCACTAAAAGACTGAACATTTATAAGCCCTTGTGGTTACCACTAGCAGCAATGCAAGGATCCAGGACAATTCTGAGGGACTTATGAGAAAGATGCTATCCACATCCAGAGGAAGAACTGTGGGAGCGGAAACACAGAAGGAAAACAACTGCTTGATCACATGAGTCAATGGAGATATGACTGGGGATATAGACTCTGAACAACTACCCTAGTACAAATATCAATCATATGGAAATAGGTCTTGATCAATGACATGTGTAAAACCCAGTGGAATTGCTCCTTGGCTATGGGAGGAGGTGGAGGGAGGGGAGGGAAAGAACATGAATCTTTTAACCATGGAAAAATATTCTAAATGAATGAATTCAACTCTCCAAATCAAAAAATAAATAAATAAAAGAATAACAAGTTAATCATGGCCTTAGATGCTATTGAAATAAATTAAAAAAAAAAGAACAGAGCCCAGAGAAGAGATCTAAACCTTCATGAACTTGTTTAAAAATATATTTATTGATAACTATTTCGATAGAATTGATTTCCTTGGTAATACAATGTGTTTTATTTTATGCACTTAACAAACATGATTCTGAGAAGGGCTCCTTCCATAGATTCCAGCAGAGTGCCAAAAGGAGAGCAGAACACAAAATGACCCCTTGTCATAGAGGAGAAAGTACTGGAATCAGAGTCAGGAAGAGGTGAGTTCAAATTCATCCTTTTGACAGTTACTGTGTGTCCTTGATGATCTCTACACAAGTTTCTTCTTCTAGATCAAGATTACATTCTTTCTCTCATGAGGATTAAATGACATGATGGGGGCCCCTTAGAAAGCCATCCCAGTGACCAGTTGAGTATTAAACAACCAGATCTCCCAGGAAAATGTCGGCTGGACAGGCTTTTAAGTTTAATCTGCACCATTCACATTTTCTCCAAAGAGAGAGAGAGAAAGAAAGAAAAAGAAAGAAAGAAAGAAAGAAAGAAAGGAAGGAAGGAAGGAAGGAAGGAAGGAAGGAAGGAGGAAAGAAAGAAATAGAGAGAGAGAAAGAAAGAAAGAAATAAAGAAAGAAAGAAAGAAAGAAAAGACCTGGGTGGGTGGGTGGG
>NW_025365342.1:0-3336 GCF_016433145.1 Gracilinanus agilis | reverse complement strand
TTTTGATGGGTAGTTGATCCGTGGTTGCAGGCCCAGCTCTCTTGCCTTTCTGAATATTGTATTCCAAGCCTTACGGTCTTTTAGTGTGGAGGCTGCCAGATCCTGTGTGATCCTGATTGGTGCTCCTTGATATTTGAATTGTCTCTTTCTGGCTTCTTGTAAGATTTTTTCTTTTGCTTGAAAGCTTTTGAATTTGGCAATAATATTTCTAACCGATTTCTTCTCTGGGTCGAATATGGTGGGTGTTCTATGAATCCTTTCGATGTCTATATTGCCTTCTTGTTGTAGGACTTCAGGGCAATTTTGCTGAATAATTTCTGTTAGTATGGAGTCCAGGTTTCTATTAATTTCTGGTTTTTCTGGAAGACCAAGGATTCTCAAATTGTCTCTTCTAGACTGGTTTTCTTGGTCTGTCACTCTCTCATTGAGATATTTCATATTTCCTTCCATTTTTTCAGTCTTTTGACTTTGTTTTATTTGTTCTTGTTGTCTTGAGAGATCGTTAGCTTCTAATTGCTCGATTCTAGCCTTTAGGGACTGGTTTTCCTTTTCAATCTGGTCATTTCTAGTGTTCAATTTGCTTATCAGTTCATTTGATTTCTGAGCCTCACTTTCCAATTGCAAGATTCTACCTTTTAAACTGTTATTTTCTTGCCAGATCTCTTCCATTTTCCTCAGAATCTCAGTTTTGAACTCTTCCATAGCTTGTGAGGAGTTTTCCTTATTTGAGGAGGGTCCGGATGCTTGTTTGTTCTCCTCCTCTGTTTGCTCGGTTGTCTGGATTTTCTCTGTGTAAAAGCTGTCGAGTGTTAAAGACTTCTTCTTTTTGTTATTATTCTTTCTCTTCTGAACTTCCTGATGCTGAGTAGCCATCATTAGCCCAGCAGCTTCTCAGCTTTATCCTCGTGCTCAGTGTCTGTTCGCAATCTATTGGCTCCTGAGGTCTGAGTTCTGGTTTTTTCCAAGGTCAAGCCCCCTGGTGGGTCCTCTTGCTTGATCCTCTGCTGGAGGTTTCTTTACAAGTCTCAGGGCGCTGCTTCCACAGTCGTATACCCGTCTGCACTGGTTCCCCACTTAGGCTTTAGTTCCTGGTTGTGTTTGCCTCCACCCACGCCTCTGCTCAGCAGGCACTCTCTGCGCCCAGCGTCCTGCTCCGGCGCGCGCGCTCAGATTTCGCGTGCTTTTTTTGACTTAATGGGGTCCTAAGTCTAGCTGCTCTCAGGAACAGGTCCCGGAGCTGCTGATGACTCGATGGGTGCCCCAAACTTGCCCTATTTCTTTTTAGCTGGGTTCGGAGCTATAGATGAGTGTGGAGGGGGTGGGGGTTGGGCGGTTGCTCAGCCCGCGATTGAGTGAGAGCCCTTTATAGCCTGGAAATGTCTCGATTCCAGGTACCTTCCACGCTGTGCCCTGTTGTGGGGTTCCTCCGTTCGTCTGGACTTGTTTTTATGTCCCCTTGAGGAGTTTTGTATGTTTCGGTCAGGAGAGGTTAAGAGCTGCTTCTTACTCTGCCGCCATCTTCTCCAACCTTCCACTTCTAACTTGAGGGGAAAGTTTTAAGAATATTGTCTTGCAAAGGCATAAAGAAAGTGGATGGTACATCATATATGAATATCATGTAAATTACTAATATATCACTAATATAAAATTACTTTAACTACTATATTTCAACAATACTCTATATATGTATGCATATGTACATATATATAAATATATACATATTTCAAAGAAACATAAATAATGGTGTGCAAATTACTTGGGGCAAGCAATACTTTATATATAGCTTCATTTTGTGACAGCAATAATCATATTCATATATTTTAACTGAACCTAAGCTGATTCAAATGCCTGAGCCTGACCGGATGATACCAGATCAAGAGAGTATCTTCACTTTCAGTTAGTTCTTTACCAGATGAATGTTATATTTTATGCTATATGAAAGTGTTTGGTTGCTCTTTTTTTTTTAATTCTGGGATTTGAAGAATGCATATTAAACCAAGGCAAGTAGTAAAAGTTGTAGCTTTTAAAGAGTACACTTCAATGACCATTAGAGGTACTATAATGACTATTGGTGTGTGTGTGTGGGGGGAGTAAAACATTTTAATGTTCATTCAAGGATTAGTTAAACAAAAGTACAGAAGAAAATACAGTTTAAAATGTAAAAAGGTCAACAATTAATAAGTCATTATTGCAAACATGTCTAATTAATGCAAAGGGGAGAAAATAAAACAGACTTTCACAGGAACTTGTCAAAGAAATCCACCACAAAATTCTTGAAGGTCAAAGAAAAAGGTAACTAACTCACTAGGTTTTTTGATAAGTTAGGATCTGGCTTGGCTCCAGCTACCATTCAGCTCCATTTTAGGAACCCAGCACTCTCAGACTTCTAAAGTAGCTAATTCTGAAAAGTCCATCTCTCATGATTACTGTTCAGTCACCTATGCTCAGATAAACAAATAGAAAAAAAGATACCCAGGGATTTGAGATCCAAGTTAAGAGCTGGCTAGATTGTACATATGGATATTGCTTCCATAAGTACCTAGGGAAGAAGATCACACTCAATTATCAGAGAAAATTAAAAAAAAATTATCTCACACAGAAGATGGGAAGATAAAGTCCACCACAGGACAGACTCACTTCTATTAGAGTCTAAAGAGTGGGATTCTCCATTCTCTATAGTTCAGAGGCCAATACTTTTGATGCAGTCCCTCCTTTAATCATAAAGGGTGGATGTCAGAGAGACACACGAGGTGACAAATCAAAAAGCCTCTGGTAGTGTATTTCTTTTTTTCCCCCAATTAATCAACAATATTTATTACAACAAATCAGACACTGTATAAAACAAGGAAAAGAAAATTTTAGACTCTACTTGAAAAGAGCTTACATTCTAATGGATCAGAAGATAAACACATATAAAGTAGATATACAGCATGAAGGCAAAGTGAATCAATGCCAATTTTTACCGAGCAGATAAACCCGACTTTCCAGGCATTGTGCTAATCACTAGACATACAAAGGAAAAGCAAAAATAGTCCCTCTCCTCAAGAAGCTCAAGACTAATGGGTAAAAAGACATTACATCAATAGGAAGAAAGAAGTGGGCCCCCTTTTGGTGCTACTTTAGTCCTAATTTCTTCCAGAAGGCTATGTGCTAAAGGAAGGGCTTTGGGATGATTCAGCAAACCCTGAATGGGAATATGGCCATTTCAGAGATTGGCTACTAGAGCCATTAGAAATGTCTTAAAATTAGACTTTTGTAAACAATGAACTTTCTCTCTCTCTCTCTCCCTCTCTCTCTCTTTCTCTCTCTCTTTCTCTCTCTCTCTCTCTCTCTCTC
>NW_025365341.1:0-2620 GCF_016433145.1 Gracilinanus agilis | reverse complement strand
CTGGCTAAGAGACAGAAGGGAGGATCAGTGGAATAGACTTGGGGTAAGTGACATCAGCAAGACAGTGTATGATAAACCTAAAGAGCCCATCTTTTGGGACAAAAATCCACTATTTGACAAAAACTGCTGGGAGATTTGGAAAACAATATGGGAGTGATTAGGTTAAGATCAACATCTCACACCCTACCCCAAGATGAATTCAGAATGGGTGAATGACTTGAATATAAAGAGGGAAACTATAAATAAATTAAGTGAACACAGAATAGTATGCTTGTCAGATCTCTGGGAAAGGAAAGATTTTAAAGTCAAGCAAGAATTAGAGAAAATTACAAAATGTAAAATAAATGGTTTTGATTATATTAAACTAAAAAGCTTTTGTACAAACAAAAACAATGTAGCCAAAATCAGAAGGGAAACAAAAATTGGGAAAAAATCTTTATAACAAAAAACTCTGACGGGGGTCTTATTACTCAAATATACAAGCAGTTAAATCAATTCTATAAAAAAATCAAGCCATTCCCCAACTGATAAATGGGCAAGGGACATGAGTAGGCAATTTTCAGATAAAGAAATCAAAACTATCAATAAGCACATGAGAAAGTGTTCAAAATCTCTAATAATTAGAGACATGCAAATCAAAACAACTCTGAGGTATCACCTCACACCTGGCATATTGGCTAAAATGAAAGAAGGGGAGAGTGATGAACGTTGGAGGGGATGTGGCAAAATTGGGACATTGATGCATTGCTGGTGGAGTTGTGAACTGATCCAACCATTATGGAAGGCAATTTGGAATCATGCTCAAAGGGCTATAAAAAATGCCTGCCCTTTAATCTGGCCATACCATTGTTGGGTTTGTACATCAAAGAGATGATAAACAGACTTGTATGAAAATATTTATAGCCGCCCTTTTTGTGGTGGCAAAAAAACTAGAAAATGAGGGTATGTCCTTCAAATGGGGGAATGGCTGAACAAATTGTGGTATATGCTGGTGATGGAATACTATTGTGCTCAAAGGAATAATAAACTGGAGGAATTCCATGTGAACTGGAAAGACCTCCAGGAGTTGATGCAGAGTGAAAGGAGCAGAGCCAGAACATTGTACACAGAGATTGATACACTGTGGTAAAATAGAATGTAATAGATTTCTGTACTAGCAGCAGTGCAATGACCCAGGACAATTCTGAGGGATTTATGGAAAAGAGGATACCCACATTCAGAGGAAGAACTGCAAGAGTGGAAACACAGAAGAAAAGCAACTGCTTGAACACATGGGTTGAGGCAGACATGATTGGGGATGTAGACTCAAAACTACCACACCAATGCAACTATCAACAATTTGGAAATAGGTCTTGATCAATGACACATGTTAAAACCAGTGGAAATGCGCATCAGCCATGGGGGGGGGACTTGGGGGGTGAAGGGGAAAGTAAGAGCATGAATCATGTAACCATGTTAACTTTTCTAAAAAAGAAATATTAATAAATGTTTAAAAAAGAGAGAAGTTTTGTCGTGGGTGGGAATTTCAGGTTGGAAACGTACCCTATCAAGGGAGCTCTGAGGCATCCTTTGAATCCTGTGATCTAGCAATTTCACTCCATAGACTCTGCGTAGGTCCAGGCTACAACTTCCCTTCTTTTCCCCTTCACTCTCCCTACTCACTCTTTATGCATCATCATCATCAATTTGAGCCAGACTTGTTTAGGCAGATGAGGAAGTAAGGACCCAAGGACTGGACGCTGAGATTGAAGTCAAAGAGGGAAAAAGAGGACTCACCATCAGAATCGCTCTTCGGAAGAGTCTAGAGTTGGCCGTGGTTGTCACAAGGTGGATGCTGGCAATGTCAGCACCACCTCGATCCGCTGCAACTGACACTTTGCTGGGATCTCCACCGAAGCTCCTAATGTGAGTCTGTACCCATTTCAGAGCTGCTACCTGATCCAACAGGCCCCAGTTTCCACTGGCTTCCCTAGATCCTGGAAGAAAGTAAAAATTCTTCATGACATGGGCTTATAATTATAGATCAAGTGATGCCAGATTTAAAAGATCAACTGTGTACAAGGGCAGGGAATGGAGGAGTCAGGAAGCGTGTTTTAGTGGAAGGATCACTGGGCTTGGGATCTGAAGGACCTGGGTTCAAATCTCAGCTTGACCATTGAATAATTTATCACCACGGACAAATCATTTAGCCCCTCTGAGCCCCAGTTTCATTATTTGTAAAATGGAGGTAATGATATAGTACAAAAGGTAGTATCTAGGGGGCAGCTGGGTAGCTCAGTGGATTGAGAGTCAGGCCTAGAGACAGGAGGTCCTGGGTTCAAAGCTGGCCTCAGCCACTTCCCAGCTGTGTGACCCTGGGCAAGTCACTTGACCCCCATTGCCCACCCTTACTACTCTTCCACCTATGAGACAATACACCGAAGTACAAGGGTTTAAAACAAAAAAAAAAACAAAAAACGAAAAGGTAGTATCTACCTTGCAAGTTTGTTGCAAGGATCAAATAACATAATGAATGTAAAGGATTTTGCAAGACTTGAATGGCTCAATTATCTCAATGTTAGTTATAATTAAATTATATTATAATTAATATTATGTCATAATATTAATTACACTATAATAT
>NW_025365340.1:0-2437 GCF_016433145.1 Gracilinanus agilis | reverse complement strand
GATAGAGATAAAATCATTAGACCACGCGCTTGTAAGAATTCAAAACTGCCGCCCCAGCCATTATTGTTACCTCACATTTCTTCCCGCGCCTGCTAGCCAAAGAGAGCTTCCTTTCAGATTCTCCTCCTATTTAAACTGTCCTCTGCGTGGTGACGCAGGTGTCCCCACACTCAAAGAACCAGAAACCCATTGGACCACGGGAAATGTAGTTTGATAGTTCCCAAGTGTCCATAGAAAATATATATATATATATACTTTTAGATGGCATTTCCCAAATTTCAATTAACATTTCCCCCTGAGATCCAGCAAAAAAAAAAGTTGGTCTTTTTTCTTCACTGGACCTGTAAACATAGACAAACAAAATTTTAGGAATTTGGGGGATAAAAGAAATGAATAAACAAATGGATAAAACTAGCCACATTGACAATAAACCAATTTGGGGGCAGTCCCCTATTGTTATATTAGTGTACAATTAAAACAATATATACAACTCAATTTTAACTCCCCATAAATTCAATTAACTGCACCCCAAGGTTCAGTTTTGGTCTTCATGGTACAGTGAAGGCTTTTCAGACATCTTCATGGTGTCTTCACCAAACAGGTTCATCGTCTGGATTCTGGGGAGATGGCAAGATCCTTATCCTGAAATTATTCTCAAAAGAATTTTAAACTTTACATTATAGATTATAAAACATACATTTTCTTCTGAGAATTATACATTTCCCCCTGAAATTACTCCTAAAAGGGTTAAATATACATATATTTTTACATTATCGAATTTTAAAAAACTTAACACATATCCCAACCCTCCAAAAATAATAAAGGCTGCTATGATAATATAAATTAGTATTTTAATTAAAGCCATGCTGATAGAGATAAAATCATTAGACCACGCGCTTGTAAGAATTCAAAACTACCGCCCCAGCCATTATGGTTACCTCATGTTTCTTCCCACGCCTGCTAGCCAAAGAGAGCTTCCTTTCAGATTCTCCTCCCATTTAAGCTGTCCTTTGTGTGGCGATGCAGTTGTCCCCATGCCCAAAGAACCGGAAACCCGTTGGACCACGGGAAATATAGTTTTATAGTTCCCACGTGTCCATAGAAAATATATATACTTTTAGATGGCATTTCCCAAATTTCAATTAACAGAAGGAAGGAAGGAAAAGAAGGAAGGAAGGAAGGAAGGAAGGAAGGAAGGAAGGAAGGAGACAGTTGAAACTTAAAAAACAGTGACTCACATAAAATATGTCATTCTAAGAAACCTAATGCAGTTTGCTGACTACAACTTATGTTAATATTGTGTTACTTCTTAAAACTAAAGAATTGAGGCTGTTTGCTATTTTCCCTTACAATCCCACTTTCCATGGTGGGATCCTTTACTGACCTGTCAACCACCACATCAATTCCTTTCACAGCAAAAAATAGAGCAAGTATTTCCAAGCAAATATTGTTTACTTCATCCCTTTGCTACACCCGATTCCTTCATGAATGTCTGTAGGATCTCCAGCATTCTCCTTGCTTGCACTCTCTCCTCCTTGCACAGATTGATCCTGATAAGCAGGATCTGTTTATTCACATCTTTTTTATGAAGAGGAAACTGATAAAAATGGAAAATTCTTCAAACTGATGGGCAAGACTGACTGACATTAAGGCTCTTTTTAGCTTTTGTTATAAAAACACACACGGATGACAAAGAAAACTGCAGATCAAAAGTCCTGTGGCTATTTTCACAATCAAATGCATCAGGAGGGGAGTGTGGCAGAGAGTGCAGGATGGGATCGATGCTGTGGTTTCCTGACTGCACTGATTTTTAATAAATAATGGCAGGAATGGGAGCCAATATCCCGATTTATACGAGGACTTTGTAAAATAGATTTTACAAAGCGTTATGTACCTTTTCTCATGTTAGCCTCACAAAGTCCTGTAGGGTAGGTATGATTCCCCTCCTGTTTTTTACAGATGAGGAAGATGAGGCTCAGAGAGGTTCAGATCTTTGCTCAGATCTACTGGGTGTCCAAGGCAGCATTTAAAACTCCTGTTGTTGTTAAGTCATTTCAGTCATGTCTGACTTATGACTCCATTTGGCATTTTCCTGTCAAAGATACTGAAGCAGTTTGCTATTTCCTTTTCCAGCTCATTTTATAGATGAAGAAATTGAGGCCAATGGGATTAAGTGACTTGCCTAGGGTCACACAACCAGTAAATGCCTGAGGCCTGAAGTCAGGAGTTCCTGACAAGGCCTGGCACTAAGGAGGGCACCTAGCTGCCCTCCATATTTTTATGACCATGATTATGCTCTGTGTGTATGTGTGTGTGTGTGTGTGTGAGAGAGAGAGAGAGAGAGAGAGAGAGAGAGAGAGAGAAGAGAAGAGAAGAGAAGAGAAGAGAAGAGAAGAGAAGAGAAGAGAAGAGAAGAGAAGAGAAGAGAAGAGAAGAG
>NW_025365339.1:0-6388 GCF_016433145.1 Gracilinanus agilis | reverse complement strand
GATGAACTCAGTTACTATGGTCAAGTCACTAATCACCCTGAGATTTAGTTTCCTCATTTGAAAAATGGGAATAAGTATATTTCTACTAAATGTGTGCCTCATTCTGGATGGCAATTTGAAACTATTCCCAAAGGGCTTTAAAAGACTGTCTGCCTTTTGATCCAGCCATAGCACTGCTTGGTTTATCCCCCAAAGAGATAATAAGGAAAAAGACTTGTATGAAAATATTACAGCTGTGCTCTTTGTGGTGGCAAAAAATTGGAAAATGCCCTTCAATTGGGGAATGACTGAACAAATTGTGGTATATACTAGTGATGGAATACTATTGTGCTCAAACGGATAATGAACTGGAGGAATTCCAAGTGAACTGGAATGACCTCCAGGAATTGATGCGGAGTGAAAAGAGCAGAGCCAGGAGAACATTGTACACAGAGCCGGATACACTGTGGTACAATCGAACATAATGGATTTCTCTACTAGCAGCAATGCAACAATCCAGGACAATTCTGAGGGACTTATGAGAAAGAAAACTAGCCACATTCAGAGGAAGAACTGTGAGAGTAGAAACACAGAAGAAAAACAACTGTTTGAACACATGGGTAGATGGGGATATGATTGGGGATCTAGATGCTAAACGATAACTCTAGTCCAACTATCAATAATATGGAATTAGGTCTTAATCAATGATACATGTAAAACCCCAGTGGAATTGTGTATCGGCTACAGGGAGGTGTGGGGGTTTGGGAGAGAGGGAAAGAACATGAAACATGTAACTATGGGAAAATATTCAAAATAAAAAAAATTTAAAAATGTGTGCCTCATCAGATTATTGTGAGAAAGTAAGCTCGGAGCCTGGCATGTAGTAAGCACTTGATAACTAACTCTCTCTCTCTCTCTCTCTCTCTCTCTCTCTCTCTCTCTCTCTCTCTCTCTCTCTCTCTCTCTCACTGTCTTTTTCTCTTTGCCTCCCTCTGTCTCTTTCTCTATCTCTTTCTCTATCTTTAATTTATATATTTTTATCTCCCTTCCCCCTTTCATACCACTTGTAATAACAACCTATTACACACAGATCTGTTGTATGTCTTTCCTCTGCTCAAAAATCTTCAATTGGTGTCTATTGCTTACTGAGTATATTTTTATCTTCTTTTCCTGCCATTCAATGTCTTCAACAAATTTGACCTAACCCAACCTTTCGTTTAAACCCTAATATCTTTTATATATATCCTTCTAGATTAATTTTATTTGTTACAGGGCTAGGCAATGGGGGTTAAGTGATTTGCCCAGGGTCACACAGCTAGGAAGTATCTGAGGCCAGATTGGAACTAGGACCTCCTGTCTCTAGGCCTGGCTCTCAATCCACTGAGCCATCCAGCCTTCCCCCCAACCCAACCTTTTTGACCTCATATCACAACTCAAATGCCACCCTCTCCTTGCAGTCTTCCCTGATCTTCAGTATTAGAAATTCATTCATTCCTTTAGATTAAGGATTGCCTTTCCTCTCTCCATCTTTTTCTGTCTGTCTCTCTGTCTTTCACTGTCTCCTTCTGTCTCTTTCTTTCACTATTGTTTTTTCTTTGTCTCTTTCTGTTTCTGTGTCTCTTTGTTTTTCTCTCTCTTTCAGCTATTATTCCTAAGCAGTGGTGTTCAATCTGCACTTGAAGACCTCTAAGAAAACAGAACCCACTATCTTCTGAGGCAGCCCATTTCCCTTTTGAATGGTTACAATTTTGAGGAAACTTCACTTGGTTTCTTCCTAAATCAGCCTATATATTGTTACTCATAGTTCTTTCCTCTTGGTTGAGGAAGAGCAAGACTTTTTCCACTTCAATATGGAGAACTCTTTGAAATACTTAAAAAGAGATATCCTATTCCTCCAAAAGTTCTCTATCCCTCTAAATGTTCTTTTCTCCAGACTAAACATCCTCAGTTCCTTCCAATAATCTTCATATGACATGATTATCATACTGGTTGTCCTTCTCTGGACCCATTCCAGTTTGTTCATGTCCTTCCTAAAGCACAGTGTTCAGAATAAACATAGTCCTTCATATGTGGTGGTTGGTAGTCAAGAATTGGTTACATCCTTGAGGGTGGGGTAAGTAAATCTAGATCAAGTTAAAATTGGATTAGTCACAGTGGTAAACATAGCTCTGGGCACTATGTTTATACCCCATTTGATTGGCTTTTTATAGGCCATGGAAGGGGAAAGTGTGAAATTTAATATTTGAATGACAGAGATTCAGGAAAGCTTGTCTGAGGTCTTGGATAGTGAAAGAAAACCTATTTATTTTTTGGAGTAGTTCTGTGATTTCATATGGGGAAATCCTACGATCTTCATCAGTAAATAAAATATATAGGTGGAAAATCATAGAATTTTATAATTACAGATCCTGAAGAACTCTGGTTTTATAGGTGGTCAAACTGACATTCATAGACGTGAAGGGACTTGCCCAAGGTCACATAGCTGGACTGTGATAGAACCAGATCTAAGACCCAGGTCTTTTGACTCTAGTTTCCATGCTTTTTCTTCCACAGTCCATGGAATGGTCTGAGATGAGTTAGAAAGTCCTAAGTGGTTAAAATATCTCCCTCCCCCATTTCACACCACTTGTAAGAACAATTTGTTTATATCATTCCTTTGCTCAAAAATCTTCAATAGGTCCTATACTTACAGAATATATTTCATACTTCTTTACCTACCATCCAATCCCCTCAACAAAGTTGACCCTATCCATCCTTTTTGACCTTATATCACAACTCATATGCCGCTCTCTCCTTAAAGCCTTCCCTGATCTTCACCATCAGAAATACATTCATTCGTTTAGATTAAGGAGTACCTTTCCCCTCTTAGTATTCTTTAAAAATATACATATCTCTAGGAGGCATGAAACATTGAATTCTCAATTCTTTAGTTGAATGAGTAAATCAGATGTCAGATTAGTATCTAGATGGGCTGATGTTGACACAGGGCAGTGGATTTGTCTGAAAATCCTGGATATTTGAAGTTAAATAGGGTAGTAGAAGATTCTGAGGGTAGAGGGGGTGAGAAGTAGCAAAGTCATTTTAATGAGTTCTGGCTTTAATAGCCAAGGTTTAGAGTCATTATAAGGTTCTCTAAGGCCACTGGTCCAAAGGTGTATAAAGACAGGAGAAATATTTAGAAAACTATGAGTCATTACCCTGTTTCCTTCAATGACTTGATCTTGATTTCTCAAAATTTTCTCATTGACTATTTCTTCCTTCCTGGAATACCCTAACCTGGGCTATATTTCTTCTCCTAGAAAACCTGATCTGAAATGAACTTCAGGAAGCTTTTTCAAAATTCAATTAAACAACACATATCGTAAAAAAAACAAAAAACAAAACAAAAAAAAACTCTAGTAGAATGAGATACAAAGTTGATTAACAGATGGTTCATTGCTGTAAGGGAGATTGCAGTATAGTTGAGCCATAAGACAGAAGCATGTTATTAAAATACAAAATGATAAATGATAAATACAATAAAGATGCAAAAACAGTGCTATGTGAGGACTGGAGGAGGAGAACATTACTTAATGGAAAGATCAAGGAAGGCTTCAGGGAGAGGGTGGCATCAAGTTGTACAAAAATGTTGCATAAGGTCAAATTTCTTGAGGGCATATATGAAGGATCTTGAAGTGTGCTATGTAAGCAATAGGGATCTATTGGAGATTTTTGAGCAGAAGGATGAAAAAAGCAGATATTCATGAAACATTCTTTTTACAAGTGGTAAGAACTTTGGATGGAAGAGAAGAGCCTGGCAGCAGAAAGACCTTTTAAGAGGCTATTGTGTTAGTCCAGATGGTGGTGATGAGAGCTTCTCCCAGAATGGAAAGAATGGGAAGAGATCAGAGTGGCACAATGGATAGATCTTAGTAGCCCATACATAGGATGTAGAGGTGAAGAAAATGAAAGAATCTAAGAAAAACTCAACATAATGAACACAGGAGACTAGATGAATGGGTAGGGCCCCTGATGTGGGTTAAGGGAGCTGGATGGTTTATTGAACTGATTGATGGAAGGCAGAAGACCTGAGTCCAATTCATGTCTCAGGTAATTACTGCCTGTAGGATCCTGAGCAAATTACTAACAGCTCTTAGCCTCAGTTTCCTCATCTAAAACAAGTACGATAATAACACATCTCAAAGGCATGCCAGTGAGAATCAAATGAGATCATATATATTAAATGCTGAATAAGCTTTAAAGCACTATATAAATAATAGCTATTATTATTGTTATTAAGTCAGAGGGAGGAGAAGGCTTATGCAGAACAGCAACTAGGAACTTTTGCTCCTCAGGCAATTGGCTTGAAATTCTAAGAAGGAATGAATATCATCACCCTGTCAGGGGGAGACAGAGACCATAGAATCAGTTCCTGGGAAAAAAATATAGGTCACCCAACTCTAGATATGGTTCTGGAGAAAGATCATCAACTCCTAAACCTGACTTTAAACATATGAATCATTCCAGGAATCTTCTTGCCCTGGTCTATGGAAGGAATCTTGTACAGTTGCTAACTAGGAAGATTCTTGTTTAGATACCACCTTTGCCTTATTTTTTCCCCCCAGTGTTATCAGCCTTCATTGTCTCTGGTAGGCTGGAAACTTCTTGAAGGAAATACCTGTGGAAATTTAACACTAGCCTGTACCCCTTTTTTGGTACCCCAAGACCTTTGGATTTTAAAGCAAATAGAGGGATGGTACCTGTTTCTTTCTCTGTAGTTTCTCCCCACACCTGAGTCAAAGTTCTAGCCACAGTGAACTTAATCAAGGTTGAAGAGGGACCCATTGTCCTTATTTTGGATTTTCCTCCCTAAAGATGATCACTGAATCACTGAAAGTCTCTAATTAGCTACCATTTATTTACTGTGTGTGTACAAATGAGTGCGTGCTTAACTTTTTGTACACAAACACACACATGAATACATTGAAATACACATTCCTATCCCATTAATCAGATTGTTTCTAGATGTGTGTTCCTTTAAAAAGTTATGATTGGGGGCAGTTGGGTAGCTCAGTGGATTGAGAGTCAGGCCTAGAGATGGGAGGTCCTAGGTTCAAATCCATCCTCAGACACTTCCCAGCTGTGTGACCCTGGGCAAGTCACTTGACCCCCATTGCCCACCTTTAACACTCTTCCACCTAGGAGCCAATACACAGAAGTTAAGGGTTTAAAAAAAAGAAAAAAAGTTATGATTGATGGGAAACACGTGGTCAGAGCACAAATGCTGATGTGTTTCTCAGGCTGTTTTTGAGAGAGTTGTGATTACTGATTAATTATACACACACACTGTCACATGCTGAGTCACATAAACGCTCAGACCAATATATGCCTATAGAATCACACATCTCTATAGCACTTCCCAGCCATGTGGGAAAGGGTGCTGTCTGTGACAGGAGAGTGTCACTGAGGCTGTGTTCCTGACCCAACTCACCCAGAGAAAACCAACAATTTTAGGGAAATAGTTGATCGTTTGATCTTTGATGTTCCACAGCTGGATTTCTGAAAACATTTGGATACTTGGCTGACTTTTTTCCACACTTTTCATCTTCATAATATTGCTTGGTGTAGCAAAGAAATTACCAGGCATTTACTGTGGGTTTCTGGGTATTTTGTTTCAGATTTAAAAAAAAGTCTTCCATTATTGAACAAAAGAGAGAAAAATGGTGCAAGAATCAGAAAGAGGAGAGGTATAAGGCTCATTGGTGACTGATGAAGGAAGTAATACCATCAAGATTACAGTAATGATAATATTTTATATGTTAGAACATGCGTGTGTGTGTGATTCAAGTGGTTTCAAATGTCTGATCCCATTTGGATGTCACAATATCATGAAGTGTATAGCTTATTGATGACATGGACAAGTCACTCTCCATCCATCGGTTTCAGTTTACTCTTAGGTAAAATGAGGATATTGAGCTAATGGTCTTTAGGTTCCCTTCCAGTTCGGACACCCTTTGATTCTCTATGGACTCTCCAAGACAGAAGCTTATGGAGAAGTCCTGCTAATATTCTATGATCTTGATGAGCCATGATGATTTTGGAGAGGCTCCAGATGCGTGGAGCAGGTTGGTTGAGGGCTGCAGTGTTATTGTCTTAATATCATAGACTCATTTAACTAGAAAAAACCTATTATTGGATCCATCTTTCTGCTGCTTAATATGCAGCAGGAGACTGAGTGGAATAGTAGCAATTTTTTCCTTGGAAACTGCTCAGAAAAGAAGGGAAACCCTTGAAATACAAGGGTTCTATTTTCCGGTGCTTGCTTTCTTTCTTTCTTTCTTTCTTTCTTTCTTTCTTTCTTTCTTTCTTTCTTTCTTTCTTTCTTTCTTTCTTTTTTCTTTCTTCCTTCCTTCCTTCCTTCCTTCCTTCC
>NW_025365338.1:0-1316 GCF_016433145.1 Gracilinanus agilis | reverse complement strand
AAATTATAATAAAAATAAAATAAAATGCCATCCACACATTTGGAGCCCTCCTGTTCTGACCAATGGCTTATGCTAGAGACTTTCTCTTCCCCTTGGGGTTAGGCTTTGCTTCATGTGTGAGAACCTGTTCCCCCTGGCCTCTCGGAACAAACTGGCTATTTTCTATTCTGCCCACAGTATGTGGCTGTCCACATACTAGGGCAGTGATGGCAAACCTTTTAGAGATGGAGTTCCAGGCCCCACCCTCACTCCACCCCCCAGACTGAGTGCTGTACTGACCCCCCCCAGACCACATGTTGTGTTCCCCCCCTCAGTCCCTTACCCCACAGAGAGGACAGAGGAAGTGCTCCCATTGGGTTGCTGTTTGGAGGGACAAATGAAGTGAAGAATGTCCTTAGCAAGTGTAGAGATGGGGAGAGGAGTGGCCCAAGCACTTTGCTCTATTTCAGCTCTGCTGCCTGTGAGCCATCCACCTCACCCCCTCTGTGCTCCCATTGGACTGCTGGCCAGAGGGGAAGGTGATATGAAAAAATGTCCTCAGGCTCAATGGAGAGGGGGAAGGGAGCAGCTCTGCCTGGGGGCCCTCTGCCTTCCTAGGAATGAACTCTGATGGTGGTGGTGGAGAGGGTGGCTGAGTGCCCACTGAGAGTACTCTGCGTTCCATCTTTGGCACCTCTGCCATAGGTTCACCCATCACTGGTCTAGGGGTATCTATTTGGGGGACTCATGTATACTCTGTTAGGCTTATGGAACTATGCCCCCAAAACTACTAAACTGTGTATTCCCTTTGACCCAACTAAATTGCTACTAGGTCTAAGACTCAGAGAAATCAAAGAAGAGGAAAAGGAGTCATATGTACTAAAATATTACAGCAACTCTTTTTATATTGACAAAGATCTGGAAACTAACAATTAGAGAATGATTGAGCAGACTAGGGTATATGAATGTAATAAGAATTGGGCTATAAGAAAATTAGAAAGGAATTGTTTCAGAGAAACCTGAGAAGAACTGTATGAACTGATGCAGGGGGAAGTGAATAGAACCAGGAGAACAATTCATACAATAACAACAATACTATAAAGACAAACAACATTGAAAGGCTTAAGAACTCTATTTGACTCAATGACCAGCCCTGATTTCAGAGTATTTTTTTTCTTTCTTTTTTTTTAAACCCTTAACTTGTGTATTGGTTCATAGGTGGAAGAGTGGTAAGGGTGGGCAATGGGGGTCAAGTGACTTGCACAGCTGGAAAGTGTCTGAGACCAGATTTGAATCTAGGACCTCCTGTCTCTAGGCCAGAGTATTTTTTTTTTTTT
>NW_025365337.1:0-1990 GCF_016433145.1 Gracilinanus agilis | reverse complement strand
AAAGCCTAGTTATCATGCATACTAAATGGGGAAGCCAAGTCTTGTTCAAACTCCGAGGCTCTTGTTCCTAACTTCATTAACCCTAAATACATAAGGACATACACACACATACACACACACACACACATGCCATATAAACACATACAAGGCAACTCTCCTAATACTTTAAATGTATGTGTATGCTTGAACATGCATACTTTATATATATATATGTGTATATATATGTATATATATACAAGTTTACACACACACACACACACACACACACACTCTCCCAGGCAAGCCTTCTAAAACTTGAAATTGCAGAGAAAGTAAAGAAAGTTTATACCTGCATTGCAAAAGGGAATTTCCTTACTGAGGATTTCTCTATATCAATTAAATTAGTATTTTTTCCTAGTCCTATATTAGTAAACATTTGTGCTAAAAATGATCTATTCTTAAGAAATCACTAAAATTCTTCAGAAACTGTGATGAAAACAAAACTGTTTACAATCCATAGCTACCTGCTTTTTTGAATAGCTACATTTAAAAAACTCAACTAAGTGTTTACATTTTAAATATAATCTCTAATCTTAAAATCTAAACAAATCCACTTATTTCCAGGGAAAATACTGATGATCAAATCATATCGACTTCTTAAAGATAATAGACACAAGTAAACAAACACATCTAATCTAAAAATGGGCTAACTGAATTCAACAGATTTTTAATATACACAGGGTACAGGGCAAGGCCTTCTGATGCTATGCAATTTGGATAAAATTAAGGGGGAAAAAAGAATGAAATCATTTTTGGTTAAAGTTTCTTTCTAACTTTGACTCTATAACATAAAGTTGCCTTTTACAAAACACTGTTAAACGAATAGTTTGCTTAAAAGAGAACTTCATTGCCTCAAATTAAAATTTAAACTAATAAATATTATTTTACTTCTTTATTTTGAATGGAAATACTAAGAATACTGAATGAACCCACAGACATGTGTGCAACCTTCACATGTATGTGCAGACATGCAGTGTTATAAGCAGTAATACTGTGCATGTGTGTGCACATGCATTCACTATTTAAGATCATTTAAGTGACATATATACATATATACTAAAAATATCTCTACCAATTAATTCCTGAAGTGCTTATTTCTCACTCTTCTAAAGCCCTTTTAAATCAACATTTGAAAATATCTCAGTTCCAAATCTGGGGATATGGACTTTTTACTACATGATAACTTTTTAAAAAATAAACAAGGTATTTATGTGTCATCATGACAGTCTATGTCAGCAGGCCAAATCAGGGAAGCAAAGACAAACTTCTATGAAAAAAAAAAAGGTTGATATGCAAGAAGTACAGAATTTTGAGAAGATCCAAGCTATTTTAATGCAGAATAATAAGAAAAATAGAGTGACTAAGCTTCTGGATTTCTTCCAGTAATAATATTACTAAAGTTTTCACAGTAATCAATGCAGTGAATTCCCATTCATCACCTAGACTCAGGTCATGATTTTTTTTTTCTTTTTGCATTTTAATCAAAAGGAAAATACAGCAAATAATTAGCATTTGCATACCAATGCAATGACTATTTCCCATTTTCAAAGGCACTTACCCAGAGCCTCACCTATTGGGGAGATCAAGGATTGGTTTTAAAAGTTTAGTTGAAATAGGGTTTGAGCCAATTTGGTGCTCTTATTAAGTGCAACACCAATAAGATGATTTTCCAGGATTATAGTCACTCTGGTAATAAAGGACAAGCAAACCAATCCATTTGAAAGTGGAACAAGCCAAAGGTCTCTTGTATATCAGAAAGGAGATCTAACAAATGAGTGGCTGCTTGACAGGAGGCCAGTGGCTGAGATAAGGAGAGAAAGTCTTAAACAAATAAACAATGCATTAGTTTAACATTTTGAAACAGAGAGGAAAATACAAACAAAAATAAAAGAAGAAAAAGAAGAGTGTGTGTGTGTGTGTGTGTGTGTGTGTGTGTGTGTGTGTGTATGAG
>NW_025365336.1:0-9967 GCF_016433145.1 Gracilinanus agilis | reverse complement strand
CCCTTCTCCTTCTCCTTCTCCTTCTCCTTCTCCTCCTCCTCCCTCCCTCCCTCTTTCAAAATTCTTAACTTCTATCTTAGAAATAATACTAAATATTGGATCCAAGGCCGAAGAGAAGCATGGGCTAGACCATTGGAGTTAAGTGACTTAACAAAGATCACACAACTAGAAAATATATGAAGCCAGATTTGATCCCAGGGTCTGTCCTCTCCAAATCTGGCTCTCTATCCATGAAATGGGCCTTTTTACCCCTCTGTCAGTTCCTCCAACTGAAAATGATCTCTCCTTAGCCCATTACATTTGTCCTTGGGTCATCTTTATACACAAATCAGCTTGTTTTGTTGCCCCAACTAGATTGTGATTCCCCTTAAGGCAGGGTTGATTTCACTTTCATCTGTATATCCACTGTACTTAGCACATAGTAGGGGTTTAACAAATGCTGACTGGTTAATTAGTGCCATTGCCATCACAAGCACCATAGTGTAAATTCCTTGAGGGCAGAAACAGTGTCATTTTTCATCTTTGCATACCCAGTGTCTGGCATATAGTAGGTGCTTAACAAATGCTAGTTGAAGGGTCAGCTGGGTAGTATAGTGGAAAGAGCACCAAGCCTGAAGTTGGGAGGTCCCAAGTTCAAATCTGACCTCAGATACTTCCTAGCTATATGACCCTGGGCAAGTCACTTAACCCCCATTGTCTAGCCCTTACCTCTCTTCTGCCTTAGAACCAATCTGCAATATTAATTCTAAGACAAAAGATAAGAGCGATAGATAGATAGATAGATGGATGGATAGATAGATAGATGAATAAATAATGAAATTAAATTAAATTAAATGTGTTGAACTGAATGGATTGAGAGCCTACAGTGCCCTACAATCAGGGGCTGAGGAAGACAGAAAAATATGAGGCACAGTCTTTGCCCTCAAGGGACTTCATATTTAGGAAGATATGGCATTGGCACATTAACTTATCACAAAGTATTTATTAAGCCCCTGCTAAGTGCCAGCTACTGTGTGATGCTCTAGCAATACAAATACAAAGAATAGTAAAGTCCCTGCCCTCAAGGAGCATGCATTCTATCAGGAAGGATAACAACAGTGTATGAACCAACTAGGGAGACACAGCTGCATCAATTGGTCCATCAATAATAATTTATTAAAGTAATAGAGTCCCTGCCCTCAAAGAGCAGACATTCTGTCAATGTAAACAGAGTAAATGTCCAATGGCTGGTGCAGGACCTAAGTTCTACAGGAGTCAGCCAGGTGATCAAGGAAGGCTTCCTGGAAGAGATGACTTCATACAGGCCTTGAATGATATTCAAGGATCTAGATAGATCTAAAGAAATGGAGAGGGAGCCTGGGAAATCGCTTCTTCCTCTCTCAGCCTTGCTTTGGAGGATGAGCATTGAGGTGTGAAGCCTAGTAGAGAAAAGTCAGTCTGAACTTCCCACTTAGAGATGTTTATGCTCATTCCCTACCCCAGGCCCAGGGTGGACCCTAGTTAGTGAATCCATCTTGTTTCTGGCTACTGGGATTTCTCAGAGAATTGCATGGCTCTAAAAAAGGGAGGGAGGGAAGGAAGAAAGATAGATCTCCCAAGAGGCTCTGGGTCCGTGGATGTGGGGAACTGGTCACTCCAACTAACATACTCTTCTTCCTGCTCCCAGGCCTGCCAACGGGCCATCGATCAAATTGGGAGGCGGCATGAAACCTTCAAAGCTGCCGTCCAGGGGCCAGAGGGAGATGCTGAGGAGCGCCAAGTAAATGCACTGAGCCCTGCCCTTCTACCCCCACCCCAGAATACCCCCTATTCCTCTGCTATCTCCAAGGCTAACTCACAGTAGAGTAGAAAACTCTACACTCCCACTCCATCCCACCCCCAAACCTCCCCCTAGATCTGAAATTTCATGTTTCCAGTTTATTTTTTCAGGATCTTCTCCCTGCAAATAAGCCCTGAGCAAAAGAGCTCATTCTAGAGAGGGGTCAGGGACAGAGCAGAGCTCATCAATGTAACAATAGGGGAAAAAAACCAATGAATTAGGAGCTAGGTAGGGTAGCAGTTAGAGACTGGGGGCCTGGAGTCACAAAATTGTCGCTGTTGTTTAGAGATTTCAATCTTGTCTGATTCTTCACGACCCCATGTGGGTTTTTCTTGGCTAGAGTGTTTTGCCATTTTTTTCTCCAGTTCATTTGACAGATGAGGAAACTGAGGCCAGTAGGATTAAGTAACTTGCCCAAGGTCACACAGAGGGTAAGTGTTTGAGGTTGGATTTGAGCTTAGGAAGAGGAGTCCTCCACTGCATCACTTAGACTGCTCAATCTCATCCTGGCTCTGCTTCTCATTCTGTGACCTGGGGTAAGTCACCTTCCCTCTCTGGTCCTCAGTTTCCTCATTTGTTAAGTAGAGATGATATTGCTGCCTTCTCTACCTACTCCACAGAATTGCCTGAAGTCTTAGTGTTTCAGGTAGAGTCTGGGAAAATATGAAATAATATTCAGTTGCAGAGATGGAGAAGAAGCTATGGGAGGAGAGTCAGGAAGTTCTAGTCCCACACTTAGGGTCATTCTGAAATGTCCACCCCTCTGTTCAGCTGAAGTCTGAAGAGCTGGGAATCCGAGCTCCCCAGTGGGTCCGTGACAAGATGGTGACCATGTGTATGCGTTGCAAGACGCCCTTCAATGCCCTCACTAGAAGACGACACCACTGCAGGGCATGTGGCTATGTGAGCAGCAACTCCTCCCCCTCTTTCCTTTATTATATATTATTTCCTTTTTTACCTTTATAGCCTTCCTCTTTTTTTTTCACCTATCCCTCCCCTTTTTCAACCATCTGCTTCTTTCAGTCAATCAATAAACACTTACTTTTCTTATCTGCATGACCCTGAGCAAGTCCCTTAACTCCCATTGCCTAGCCCTTATGGCTCTTCTGCCTTAGAACCAATACCCAATATTTATTCTAAGACAGAAGGTAAAGGTTTAAAAAAAAATAAAAATAGAAAGACACTTCCTGAGAGCTTAAAATATGTGGGATATTCGGGGAGGACTAGGACCTCTAGACTTAGGAAAAAGAACACTATCCACATCCAGAGAAAGAACTGTGGGAGCAGAAACACAGGAGAGAAACAACTGCTTGATCACATGGATCACTGGGATATTATTGGGGATGTAGACTCTAATCGATCACTCTAGTGCAAATATCAATAATATGGAAATAGATCTGGATCAATGACACATGTAAAACCCAGTGGAATTGCTTGTTGGCTGTGGGAGGAAAGGAGGGAAAGAACACAAATCATGTAACCATGGAAAACTATTTTTAATTAATTAATTAAACTTTAAAAAAAAAGACTAGGACTTCTAGGGCAGTGATGGGAAACCTTTTAGAGATGGAGCAATGGGTCTCCCACCCACCCCAGACCAAGTGCCATGCCCCTCTCCCCTGCCGAGTGCCAAGCACCCCCCACCCCTTTACCCCACACAGGGGAAGGAGAAAGGGCTCCCATTGGGCTGCTGGGCAGAGGGACTGGGGATGTGAAAAATCCTCTAATTTCCCTTCTGTACTTTGGAGAGGAGGAAGAGGGCAGTAAATGCTATTCATCAATAGCCACCTTTTGGTTTCTTTCTACCTATCTTTCTTCTTTCCTCTGTCTCTTTCTTTCAACCTAACCCACCTCCAGTTCATAGACGCATATGCCCCTCTAATGTTCCATGGAGCCTGAGCTTGCATGACCTCTGGCCCCATTGCTCCTGCAGGTGGTGTGTGCTAAGTGCTCCGATTACCGAGCTAGTTTGAAATATGATGATAATCGCCTCAACCGGGTCTGCCTCCAGTGTTATGTCTTCCTCACTGGAAACCTGCTGCCAGAGGACAAGGAAGAGAAGAAGAAAGGGATCCTCGAGGTGAGGTTGGACCGAGGACTTCCCCCAATGCTATGGCGCCCATTTCTCCCCTCCATTACCCACTCCCTCTATTTTTGTGATACATCTTCCATCTGTCTATTGACGTCCACCCCACCGCTTCCCTCTCTCTGTCCTAGCCATAACAGACACTGCTCCAAGACCAAATAAACATGATCCTCCTGAGAATGGTTCCAAACTAAGCCCGTCCCCTCTTCCTGCTTTTGGTTTGGAATTCAGGCTCTGTCTACACTGTCCTCAAGAGGACACTGAGCTCCACTACCCCACGACTTCCTTTATCTCATTCTTCAAAACTCTACCTCCAGCCCTCTGGCCCCAAGACTAGCCCTCATTTAGAGCCTGAGATTTAGAATCCACTCCAAGACACTTCTCTCTTGAATCTAGAGTGTACTCAGAATCAGAATATTTTTGAGTTACAAGGGACCTTATGGGTCAATTCGTCCAACTCCCTCAATTTATAGATGAGGGAACCAAGGCCCAGGTTTGCAGATAATCTGGAACAAAATAGTTATTGCTTCCACAAAATGGGGTTTGGGTTTGAGGCATCCCTGCAACCTGGAAAAAAATGTGTACAATTTTTGGCCCTCCCTTTGTACCAGAGAAGAAGTTTGAATTTTTTTTCCTTTTTCTTTTATGGGATGTTTATAGTGCCTTATTGTAAATTTTGGGTTAAATATACATTCCTGAGTTTCTAAACTTTTTTCTGTGTCATCCACAGGCCTCCAGGTGTCATTTGCAGCTTCTGCAAAACTCTCAAAATTCCCATTTAATTTCTTATCCCTATCTGTGATATATTGAAACTGCAATGTTTCAGGAAAATCACAATGTGGAAGGGATAATTGCAGAATTTTTAGTTTCCAGTTGGCTTTACTTTTGATTTTGGCTTAGAATAAAAGAGGAAAAGGGGCACTTTATCCCAATGCATATATGCTACACCTAATATAAATGGGCAAAAACAAAATTGATGGGCCAAGGACCTAGGGTATGACCAAAGATTGATGTGAGGAGTTTTCTCATAATTGTAAATCTAAGCAACTCATGTGTTTTATCTGAAAGGTGGCCCCATACTAATCAATTAGCTCCTGTTTCCATGTTCTTTGGATTGTTTACAGCTACTTGGCAGGGTTTGTGGGACATTTCAGCCCACATCAAATGGATGGTCCTTTGCCCACAATAAGAGGAACTGAATAGATCAGATCATTCTGAGTTCTTATGCCCCTTAGACTTCCCTCACTTGGCAGTTGGAAAAGATGACACCCTCGACCCTCCACTAACTAAGCATGCACCTTGAGCTGCTAACCTAGGAGTAAGTTATGCATAGAGCTCAAACTAGGATAGGGCATGTGGGGCTTTGGCCAAGGTGCCCATATCTGTGGTAGCACAACTTCCTAGCTCATGGTAAGTTAACCTAGATTTAGGATGAGTTATCCACACTCTCATTTGGTTCCCTTTGATAGACTTCTTTTTTTTAACTCTTACTTTCTGTCTTAGAATCGATTCTAAGAATTGGTTCCAAGGCAGAAGACCAGTAAAGGCTAGTCAATGGAGGTTAAGTGACTTGCCCAGGGCCACACAGCTAAGAAATGTCTGAGGTCAGATTTGAACACAGAATTCTCTGTCTTTAGGTCTGGTTCCCACTGAGCAACCTAGTTGCCCTGCCCGCCTTGAAAGACTTTTGATATTTCAGATATTTCACTGACTTCAAGTCCTCAGCCACTCTAATACTGTGCTCTGACCAATGGAGCTAACCAGTCACAAGCCCTATTTGTGCTGTTGTTTATGCTTAAAACCTGGAATTTCATCTCCAAAAAAACCAAGAATGTCAGAGCTAGAAGAAACCTCCAAAACTCTCTAGTCTAACCCCATAATTTTTTTTGTTTTTGTTTTAAAAAGACCTCCCATCTCTTACCCAGGGTCACACAGCCAGGAAGTGTCTGAGGCCAGATTTGAATCCAGGACCACCCCATCTCCAGGTCTGGCTTTCTATCCACTGAGTCACTGAGTTTCCCCCTTAACCTCATCATTTTATAACTGAGGTCACTAAAGCCCTAGGGCAGTTAAGTGTTGCAGAGGTGAGAGTGAGTCAGGAAGCCTCATCTTCCTGAGTTCAAATCAAGCCTCCAACACTGTCTAGCTTTGTGACCCTAGGTAAGTCATTTAATCCAATTGCCTAGCCCTACCATTCTTCTGCCTTGGAATTGATACTTAGTGTTGATTCTAAGACAGAAGATATGGGTGAAAAAAAAGAAAAGAACCAGTTCTTGACTTCAAGAACCTTACAGTCTAATTGGGGTCAGAGAAGTATGTGGAGAGAGCAAGTGTGAAGGCGGCAAAGAAGTGATCCAAAGTGTTCTAATCCAAAGTATGCTCCCTCCCCCACCCAACCTTCCTCTTCAAGAGTCCCCTGCCCCATTGTCCCATGGGAACAGAAAAGGTTTGAAGCATATGGTCTAGATCTCCCTCCTTGCCTATTCTCAGATCCCCATCTTGCTAATGACAAAATATTCCCCCAACCTCCAGGGATGAGCATTGTGGTCTGTCTATAAGGCTACAAGTTTCAGACAGTAGCTATCATTTCTGCAGCACCACTATGTGCCAAGAACTATACAAAATTTTAAGATACCAAGACCCCAAACAATTCCCTATTCTCTAGGACATCAGTCTAATGAGCTTGTGCTGGTAGAGGGAGTTTCCTCCACCAGAAACAGGAAATCCTCTAGCTGAAGGAAAGCTCAGTTCTGGATCAAAAATCCCTCCAGAGAAGCAGCTAAGACACTGGGAGGAGCGGGTAATCCACCTGTCTTCTCCCCATCCTCCACTAGGGGGAGTAGAAAGAGAATAACAAGGGCACTACTCTGGACAGCGCTACATTGTTAAGGCAGTGGCATTAGTATCCTTGGGGCTCAGAAATCTTTTCTGGGGCATAGGGTGCCTCAGGTTTTCCCCTACCGTGAGCAAGTACTCACTGGTAAATCCACATAGGTGGACACATGTATATCCATATTCTTGAATGCCTTTGCTTCCTCTCTCCAAATCCTGCCTCTATTGCAAGGTTCACTTCCTCCATGAAGCTTTCCCTGATTGCTTCCTTCTCCTAACTCATCACGGGGGCAGCTGGGTAGCTCAGTGGAGTGAGAGTCAGGCCTAGAGACAGGAGGTCCTAGGTTCAAACCTGGCCTCAGCCACTTCCCAGCTGTGTGACCCTGGGCAAGTCACTTGACCCCCATTGCCCACCCTTACCACTCTTCCACCTATGAGACAATACACCGAAATTAAGGGTTTTTTTTTAAAAAAAAGTAACTCATACAATCACAGCTGGAAGGCACCTTAGAGGTCATCTGTTTCAAGCCTCTCTTCTTACAGGAAAGGAAACTGAAGAGAGGGTCATTGATGGCCAGTTCCTACTAGTTCTTGGGGGGTGAGGGCAGGTTATACTATATAAACTGATGGATCCCTCTGCATTTATATCCCAGAAAGAGTCTTCAAAAGTATCGGAACAGAGCGTGATGTGCAGCTTCCTGCAACTCCTGGGAGACAAATGGGGGAAGGGCAGCAGTCGAGGCTGGTGTGTCATCCCTAGAGATGACCCCCTGGCACTTTACATCTATGCTGCCCCACAGGTAATCTCCATCATTAGCAGCCCTTTCTACCTCTCCCAGCACCCATCTGCCATCTGCCATCACCATCCCTTACAGAGGTAATGTTTTATTATATCACCCAATTACATGGAGAAATTGTTTTCTTACATTTGTTTTCTGACATTTTGCGATCCAAATTCTCTCCCTTTCCCTTCCCTCCCCATCTGGAGATGGCAAATAATCTGACATGGGTGCTTCACATGCTTTCATACATATTGCCATATTCCCCATCCATTACAAGAGCCCTGAGAAGTGAGCAATAGTGATATCTTTTTATTTTAATAGCAGAGGAAACTGAGGCTGGGGAAGGAGAGGACAGATGGGGATGGGAAGAAGTGACTTGCCCAAGGTCACAAAGCAAGTGAGGGGTGCAACAAAGACTTGAGCCTAAGTCTTCTGACTCGTGGTCTGCTGCTCATGCTTCAGCCACTTCCTCTAGGAGAGATGAGTAATTCCTTGACACCTGCCCCCAGGCCTTTTGTAGAAAATCCCTACTTTCTGTCTTAGAATCAGTACTGTGTATTGGTTCCAAGATAGAAGAGCAGTAAGGATAACAGGGGTTAAGTGACTTGCCCAAGGGCATATTTGAACCCAGAACCTCTAGCCTGCAGGCCTGGCTCTCAATCCATTGAGCTACCTAGCTGCCCCCTCTCTTGTGCCTCTTGAGGGACCCTAATTCCTGTCCCTCTGAAAGTCGAAAGATACTTCTAAAAAAAACAATATTGACCCATACCAATTTGCCCTTCCTTTCCTCTTTCTTTCTTCCCCTCTCTCCCTTCCTGTTTCTTTCCCCTCTTTCTTTCTCTCTTTCCCTCCCTGACTTTCTACCTTCTTCTCTTCTCAGGACATGAAAGCTCACACCTCCATTCCACTGTTGGGGTACCAGGTGACCACAGGTTCCTTGGCCGATCCCCGGGCATTCCAGCTACAGCAGTCTGGTCTGGTCTACTCATTCAGGGCGGAATCTGAAGAGCTAAAGGGGCAATGGATGAAGGCCATAGAACGAGCATCCAGAGGTCAGAGCTTCACTGGACCGGAAGGGGAACTGTCAGACTGAGCTCGGGTCAGGGGAGCTGTGTCTTCTCTACTTATGTGCACACACACACACACACACACACACCCCATACACTCTTCTGCTGGTTGGCTATTCTCCCCCAAAACCGAATTCTTTTTATCCTCTCCTTTTATCTTCATCTTCCTGAGTAAACTGAGTGGGATCCCAGAAATGAAACTCTGTGCTAAGTTACTAATAAGGAAATGTGTGTCTGGCTTGCTCTCCCCTGGTGGAAATGAGAGACTATAAGGGGAAAGACCCCTTGCTGAAGGGTCCCCAGAATGAGGGAGACCTCAAGGCTAGACATTGAAACAACAGAAAAGAAATAAGAAAGGACAAAGAAGAAGAGGAGCAGTGGAAAGGATTGAAGAAGCTGCCTGAAGGCCCAGGAATCTGCATGCAAATCTGGTTCTCTCACTTGTGTGACTTTGGGCAAGTTATCTAATTTCTCTGGGCCTCAGTGTTCTTAATTGTAAAAATTAGCCGGTCGGATTAGGTGAGCTCTAATTTCTCTTCTAGCTCTAAATCTCTGATCTTATGAAAGAAAGGAAGGGACGAAAGAACAAGATGGGAAAGATAAAGAGAACAAAACAAAGGGGACAATGGAGGGACAAGAAGGAAGTCTTGGAGGAAGGAGGAGAATAAAGGAAAGCCCCAAAGGGATGGAGGGTTGAATTGAGTCTAACATCCCGGGAAAGGAATGCTTCTAGACCAGTGATGGGCAAACTTTTTAAAGAGGGGGCCAAAGAAAAGGAAATGTTCATCTGTCAGTCTTTTTCTAAGGCAGCTCTTTCGAAGTTTCATTTTATTGTATCCTACTCATTGTATTCCTCAGATTAGGAATAATGTCGCAGGGCCTGATAGAACATTTCAGGGGGCCTCATCTGGCCCGCTGGCTGTAGTTTGCTCATCACTGACCTAGACAAACTGTAATCTGATTGGTGCTGGTACATAGGCAATTGCCAGAGGATGACAGTGGTCCAAGAAGGCCATTGTCATGACCCTTCAGTCCCTCAGGATGGGGCAAGGGAATGTTGCCTGAAGATCCAGAAAGTCAAAAGGGGATACTGAGACACCTTTCAGCCGGTCTTGGAAGAAGGATGGTGGGTCACAGTGGGGAAAGGACTGAGAGTTTGAAAATGGAAGGAGTGGGACAGCAAATAAAGTGCTGGGTCTGAAGTCAGGAATACTCATCTTTGAGTTCAAATCTGGCTTCAGAAACTTATTAGCTGTATGACCCTGAGCAAGACACTTAACCCTGTATTTGAATGACATGGAAGAGAGAAAGAGAGAAAGAGAGAAAGAGAGAAAGAAAGAAAGAAAGAAAGAAAGAAAGAGAGAGAGAGAGAGAGAGAGAG